>NC_133800.1:6052848-6352848 GCF_043250625.1 Sebastes fasciatus
ACAACCAACCGTCAGTGAGGGGGTCACAGCAGAACCAGGACATCTACAACAGGACTCCAACTGGGCATGTGGTGGGTTCAAGGGATGTTTTGTAGCTTAAACCGACGCAACAGCCATAAGGGACATAAAGGAGTGAATAACATGAAACAAATGCATGTGGATGTTACACTGAAAATATTGAATTTATATACATTCGCCTCATTAACGCTTTGATCTACTGCTTCTGCAATGTTACAGAGAGTGTAAATGATATCTTCACAAATGGAGTACAGGTCCAACTCTTTCAAACACATGTCAGAGGATACAGCCAGTCAAACAGGTAGATGCAGCCCCAACAGGTGCAGCCTCACAGGAAACAAAAGACAAATAGTGTCTTAGCACCATCTGGCACAGACTGAAGTGCATAAGGATTTACATATGGTCAAACATGGCAAATAACAACTGTGAGGTAGGGCTGCAAAACACATTTAAAGGTGTTCTGGATTAACACAAACACGTATCTTGAGGTTGTTTGATATACAATCTTTGTTTTCACTTTACAGTAAATGGAATGCCATAAAAAGAGTTGAAATATGTTGTGATTAGGGCTGTCAATTGATTAAAATATTTAACAGCGATTAATCGCATGATTGTGAGTGAATCGTGATTAATCGCAAATTAATTGCACATTTTTTCATCTGTTCAAAATGTACCTTAAAGGGAGATTTCTCAAGTATTTTATACTCTTATCAACATGGGATTGGGCAAATGTGGGCTTGATTTATGCAAATGTATTTATATATTTATTATTGGAAATTAATTAACAACACAAAACAATGACAAATATTGTCCAGAAACCCTCAGAGGTACTACATTTAGCATAAAAATATGCTCAAATCATAACATGGCAAACTGCAGCCCAACAGGCAACAACAGTTTTCAGTTTGTCAGTGTACTGACTTGACTATGACTTGCTACAAACTGCATGTGATTATCATAAAGTGGGCTTGTCTGTAAAGTGGGAGACTAGTAGGTACCCATAGAACCCATTTTCATTCACATATCTTGAGGTCAGAGGTCAAGAGACCCCTTTGAAAATGGCCATGCAAGCTAGTATGACATGGTGGGTACCAATGAATTCCATAGGTTTCATTAGTTTCATGATGTCTTCACTTTAGCTTTAAAACTGAGCCCGCTACAACCTAACAATCTCAAGTTGCGTTAATGCGTTAAAGAAAATAGTGGCGTTAAAATGAATTTGTGTTAATGCGTTATTACTGCGTTAACTGACAGCCCTATTTGATATTCAAACTAATTTCGTTATTTCATCTTTGCATTCACTTTACAGTAAATGGAATTTGCAGTGTCAAAAAACATTGTTGTACAATTAAAAATATGTTGTGATATATTTCCACTGTATCTCCAGGACAGCTGAAACGTCTTGCTGCGAGCCAGGAACAGCTACTGGGAGTGTGCCACTGCTAGTCACTGGAAACCCTGTGCAATTATGATTAAGCTCCTTCATCTAAACACAAACTCAACACAATCGCTGCGATCTGCCTTGCCGTGTGTGAGGGCACGTAGGGGGGAAGTGGCAAGGCAGCCAAAACCCCGGTGAGAAACCTGCATGTGCAAACGCCGGCCTGTGCGTGTGTATCAGTGTATGTGTGTACAGGTGTTTACCAATATGCTTTACCAAGCCAAGCTGCTATAACTTTAAGATGCCATTTTTCTTTGCAAATGCTAGTTGAGCACATTACAGGAAAGCCATACCAGATACAGGGCGTAGACAGGGCAACACAGAGGCACGGCAGCCCAAACTGAAGGCTCTCAGTGTCGGCGAGGCACGAGAGAGCGAAAGAGAAAGATCAAAAATCAGATAGGCAGACAGAAAGAAACTCATCTACAACATAGCAGGAAGCTAGGCTGACAAAAAACAGCAGGTTTCCCTAAGCTGTGCTCCGGCCTCTGGAGAAACCACAACACTGTCATTAACAGTTACTCTCCTCATAAACACACCGGCATCAGCTGGAGGTATAATTGCCCCTGCTTCTCCTGTAATCTTATACCTTACCTGCTGTTACTGTCAGACACCTTCTCCACTGAGAGAGACAGAGAGACAGCGAGAGAGAGACGTGGGGGGGAAGGAGGAGGAGGGGTTGCGGTGCATATGTGTGTGTATGTGGTGAAGTCGGAGGCAGGGTAGGTGTTGCTTGTGTACTGTCAGATAGAAGGTACGGAAAGTAAAAAGAGGGGTGTAGAGAGAAAGGATAAGGAGAAAACACATGCCAGAAAATCAAATGAGTGTATGTTGCTCAGTGAAATCCCAGGAGCAAGGCTCAGGGGCTCCGATGGAGGGAAATTGTGTTCTTTTCGTTGAGTGATTAGAAGACGAATGGCAGAACATGACCTACTTAGTATAACTTTTTTGTACAGGTTTTTGGAAAAGGTACTCGCGCGGGTAGAGTTAGAGAGGCGGATGGTAGCTTTAACCCTAATAGATTCATAGAAACATTAAAGACGGCAGGAATAATTGCCAGGGGGTGTTTGTGAATATGGAGGAAAGTCTCTTCATCTCATGACCTCTCAAACTCAAACAAGGGCTTGCAGTCATCGTCTCTGCTCTGGCTTTGCAGCCAAAAAAGCACAGATGGATGCGTTTGATCCTACAGATATGCAAGGTTAAAATGCAAAACAAAATATGAATTAAACATCATCTGACAAAGGCTACAAGAGGAGGATTTAGTACCTTTAAAATTAGCACGGAAAGTGTGGTGGGAGGTGTGAATGTTGAGCGAGCCGGAAAAGAAAAAAAAACAGGAAGAGAAACCTGCTTTCTCAAAAATCTGTGACTGAAAGTAGCGAAGCGTCGTTTCGTATCTCTGCCCTATTACAATCCAATACTGGGAATCCACTGAGGCCATGAAAAAGGAACACTTTAGCTTTGCTGTAGAAATGGGCCTGCCTCTGGCTCCTCTTAATTTCAGGCTTTGTTTGTGCGGCGTCGGGGAGCTCTTGTGGGTTTGCGGGAGACCCGCAGGCCTTTTGTCTCATCAGTAGAGGTGGTTTCTGGTCGGCGCCTGAAGCGTTCTGTTGGCGTACGCCTTTTGTTCTACCTCTCCATTCGAGATTTGGTCACAGGTCGCGGATTACAGGCAACACAGCCATCACAGGTACGCTGCCGTTTGTTTCCCTTACAACGACTGTTAGCGCTCAGGAGAGAGGCGGCCGCTGAATCTCCATATTAGTCAGAGTAAGAGAGGTGTGTCATGAAGAAGAAAGAGTGGAGAACAACCAAGACATGTGTTGGGAAATGAAAAGTCTTTCTATTTCATTAGGTTCTGCCCAAACTAAAATGGCTTCCTCTGGATTCCTTGGGGGACATTGGCAACGCTGCAATGCCTGCTTCTTTAAATGACACAGACTAATATTACACTTGTGGCGTTGAATTAATAAGCTGCAGCATGATAAATCTCTATGATTTATTATGTTCCCCCCAGTGTATAATCAAGTTGAATGAGAGAGAGTCCGAGAGAGGGAGATTGGAAGAGACGGAGACATAGCTGGGCCTGAATTGAGACACAATAGACCCTTCCTCTGCACAGCTGAATGGACAGGCTTACATAGCTTTGAATGAGGAGTGTGAAACAGTCAGCCGCTGAAATCAGTGGGTGTTGTGTTAAGCAGAAGGAAGGCGATTAAAATACCAAAAAGTTCAATGTGCAGCGCGCCGTGAAATATGACATATGGAGCAGCCAAAACACAACTAGCAGACGTTCTTTCCCCCCAAAACGCTCTATTTCTTTTGGAAGCATGCATTCCCCATAAGGGCGGTTTATGAGAATATCACACCTCTATGGAAGCCTCATCCCGCAATCCACGGGAGGCTTCCTCTCCCTCCTGCCTGCTTATGGTGGGCTGCCATCATATTCATTCCCCGTTCCCGGATAGATGTTTGTAATTGGAGCTCTAATTTATGATCGGGCCTTGGTGCGGGATAATGATATGGAGCATTGTAATTTGCTGATGCAAATTGTACGTTATAATGGGGAGCCATAAAAGCCCCGGCAACATCTCGGAGACTTGCCAAACACCCTGAGCGTTCATTACAGCCCTCATTAAAACATCCACGTCGGCGTTGGGAGCTCTTACAAATGGAAGGAGCATGTAATTGCTGCTTGATTGTGGTATATGTAACATATGATAAAGTGGAATTACCACTTTATTTGTCTACAGTGTCCGTGAAACTTAATGGGGAGAAAGGCTGCAGTAAACAAATCCTCAGAGAATTGTTTGATTGTTACATTACAGGGCTATTTGTTTAAAGTGGGGCAAATGTGAGTTAGGGGACAGTGCATCCAGGACAAACTACGTAAGAGTGATGATAATCAAGGCCGGGCTTAGGGGGATAAGACTAATGCTTTTACCCACGAGAGCCTGTGTTTCATTTGGACTAACTCCAACATGGGTGATAGCACAGAGCTTCGTCTGGGAATACATTAACTGGATTTAATATGAGGAAAGATCAGTATTGTTCTTTTTCATTACCGGGCACCAAAGTCATCACCATACATTAGCTTTAAGGGTGGTGGAACTAGATTGAAAAAGGTTTGAAGTCACCTCTGGTGGAAAAAATATTTTGTACTAATGCCTATTTGGGCCTTGGGAGTATAGCTGCTAGCCATTTCCAATCGTTGATCTCAATTCAGTCCTAACGAACGGGGTATGTGGAACGCGGTGAGGCTGAACGTCCCAGCTTTTAAGCAGCCTTAAGAGCAAAGCCAAGTGGCAAAAGCAATTAAGAGTTCATTTGGAACAACTGAACTATGCTGGGGCTGGTTTTTCTGAGGCCCGGTCAACACTAATTCACAGTGTCGCCTTTTTATTCAAATGACCTCTCCCAGAGTCCCCTTTGTGTTGGTGCCGTTCTAATGCATCTCCATTAGAACAAAACCTGCTGAAAATGAAGTTTCCCTCCTCGACTCTGAATGATAGCAGGCCTCCACCGCCGGAGCTGTGTGTGCTCAGCCACTGGAAAAGGATTTTCAACCGTGCCATTCAGCTGGGGCCCCAGAAGCCTGCAGCCTTTATCTGCACAACCGTTGATTGATGTGTTGTGGGCCCTGCTGTGGTTAACAGCAATTTTTATCTGTTGCTAGCGGCAACAGCTCAGGTCCCCGGTGCGCAGTGAGCAGCAGGGTCCAGGATCTGAAGCCGGACCGCACACGGGGATAAACAAATAGGTTTTTCAAGGCGGACAGCCCTCATAGAGAGGCCCCTGACAGGCAGCGCCCCACCCCAAGGCCAGGACAATGTCAGGGCCCCAACCCACTCCTGCTGGGCTCTTGGTTTCCTTCACTAATTTTCACCATGTGCAGAGCCGGTGGTATAGAGACACCTGCACACCCCACTGGAAAGTAAGCAGAGCGAGAGAGGCAGACATACAGAGAGACTCACAAAGAGGCAGTTAACAGATTTCATATACTGTGGGGGAAGTAGCCGCGGCTGTCTGTTAAAGCTCTGTATGCCGACAATGGTGGAGTGACCGAAAAAAAAAACCTGCTGCAAAAATTATTCTAAGATATAATTTACACTCAATTTCCTTTCAATCGCTGTGTTTAGCATTTAATCCAGTGAATCTGTGTCGTTTTGTTTAATAAAGCGTGAAGCTTTTAATGGCTTCTATTATAATTAAGTGACATAATCCTTGTATTCGATAAAGATCTTGTAAAAAGCCTCGTCACTCAGACAGGGAAGCGTATTTGCCACAATGCGGAGGTCGTGAATGCCAAATCAATTAAAACAAGGCTGTTTAAGAATGCACAAATGACTCTGAGACTGCTCTGTTTAGAGTGTAGACTCATTTAGCGTTAAATATGATTATGACAACCCGAGCAGGGGAAATGAAGGATGGGTGTGTCTGAGCGCTCCGAGCACTCTCGCTCAACCCAAACACTCCGGCTGAGGTTTTACTCCCTGACACCACCGAGATAAACCCTCCCAAAACAGACTAGTCAGATTATACTGTCAGACAAAGCTCTATGCTTTTATCGTGCGTGAAAACATGAGCCATAGCTTGGCCTTGGGTGGTTTTAGAAGATGGGGGGTGGGAGACTGAGGCTCAATCACTTCATCTGAAAGGAAAGGGAGGTGTGTTGTCTTTTTCGCTTAGCTAAAATGTCTCCTCCTCTATACAGTATATCCAGCCCAGGGGTAGCGACAGGACGGGCAGATAGTTGCAGTGAGATTCTTTGACATTTTCCCCGTCTCTTGCAGCCCGTATCTCCCGGGCGCAGAGGGGGATGTTGGGTTCTTTATCAAGGAGCCCCTGAGAGAGGATGATAAATCGCCAGAGCCTGGGCCAATCTCCAGTGGAACAACAAACAGGTAGCAGCGCAGGAAACAAGGCACAGATATTGTCTCCCGAACATAGCCGCGGCTATAATGAAGCCTGCACAAAGCAGACAGGAGAGAGGCGACCTGATAAACAATTCCATATCCAGTCTTCCACAGAGAGCCAGATAGCGAGTCTCAGTCCTGCTGCTACATATCGCTGCTGGACTCAACGGTCCAGAGATTAGCCCTCACCCCCTGAATGGGGGATGAGGGGTGGGTGGAGGGGGGAGTGATGTCACGTCTAGCAATGTCATCACCTGGATAAACACGTTATGCTCATATGAATAAGTAACTGAGGGTGGTTTGTCGTTACCCTATCAAGTGACATCAGTTGGTTGAGACAGATCTATAACACTTTAACCCCCGCAGACCCCAGAGGGATACTTTTTGTCATATCTCAAAGGTGCTTTATTCTATCGTTCAATTTGTTCCTAATAACTTCATATAATTATTTTCTGTTTTAATTTGTGTTTTTTTTATATTAATGTATCCGGGTCCTCGGGGACCCCAGTCAAAAGCACCCAATTCTGCCAATGCAGTTTTAATAGATATAACTATTTTTTGAGTTCATGTTTGCCATGGGTCCTATTTTTAAAGTATCACACACTATTGGGGGGGAAAAACAGAGAGAGACTGATGCAGTAGATTCAGATTTCCTCATGTGCACATGTGTGTCTCTTTTCATTTTACACAACATGCAAATTAACTGTAACTTTCCTAAAATAATAATAATCAGTTTTTTTCTTCAGATGCCATTACATAACTAATGTAACATACATAATATTTATGTATACTTTTTTATGTATAATAAATCTTGAGTCCTTGTACGTTAAACATGTTGGTAGGATGAGGGTTAAGGTATATATTTTTTATATACTGTATATATATATATTTATTATATATATCTTATCTTATATATTTGTGGTCCTGTCTGTCCTGCAGTATAAGCTCAAGAAGGCAAGTTCCTAACAACGGCAATAAAGTGAACTCAATCAATTATCAGCAAGTCACTGCCGACACCAGGTGTTTAATGGGTGACTATAAACTGAATTCATTGTAAGATATTTTTAAATAGATTTTTTTGGCCTTTTGCCTTTAGTCAGTAGAGAGAAAAGTTAACTTTATATTAACACTTAAACTAGGTTGCTATTACTGTACTGTATATATATATACATAGAATATTACTACTTTTCATGTTCCATTGTCTAACTGTGTTCACCTTAGCAAGAATAAAAGTCAATGGCCACTATTTTTAGCACAATTGCAAATGCCTGACAGGCAAATTGGGAAAAGAAAATTCTGCAATCACTTGCTACTAAAATCCTCCAATATGAACGTATTGAAATGATGAGCAGTGAGCAGCTTCATTTTCACACGTATTTGCACCAGCCTGCAGACGCTCATATCACTTACACCACAGTGTTTGCAATCCACTAAATTCACATCTAGGGAGCACTATCAGTACTTGGAAATTTGGATTCAATTAGCAACTTTGTAGCTGTCACTTAGTGATGAAATATTTATTAGCTCTTTTTTTGTTTCCGTTTAGACAAACAAAGAAAGACATGAAGCAGATGAGATGAGACAAAGTACAACAGACTGACGAGGGGACGTGTTGTGTTTCTGCAGAATGTGTGCAGATGATGTTCTGTACGTGCAGCATTTTTAACGTGCAAAAACACAATTAGATGACTCAAACCGGCCGACAATGTATGTAACTGCCAAATGATTTTAACACAGCAGTAAGGGATTTTCTATGTCCAAAACACTTCCAATTTTCATGAGTCTGGCACTAAAGCTCAGAAACTTCCTTTACATTCTTGTGTAAACCATTCAAATGAGGCCATTCAAGCCTGGCAGGCAACATAAGAAGGGAGACATATGGAAGTATAAACAAGGAGAGGCGTTATCTCCCAAAGAAGTAGCAAACAAACTGTCAGGAGAGATTGCCTTTTTTACCTCTTAGTGCCTAGTGACAGATAACCAGCCCCCATCCACCAGCTTGATTTTCAGAGTGTTTGTGGAGAGGCAGAGCGGGAGATGGCGATCAGTGCCAGGGGCCAACCAGAAGATAGCCCTGTCCATGTTATTGGTGGCCGGTGGCGCTGCCTACGCCTGAGTGCCCGTCTCGTTGACCCCCCCACAACCCCTCCCCACCTCACAAACGGCCCTCCACCCACATACACAGCCTCTGTCTCTTCCTCTTCCTCCGGCCATTACGCTCTATGCAGCCCTCGGCCTTCTCCTCGCCCTCCTCCTCCCATACCCACTCAGCCTCTGCCTGGCAGTTCCTTGGAGCCCCCCCGACTCTACACCCCATGCCCCCCCACCCCCTTCGAAACCATCATACTGTAAAGCCTGAAGCACTTACAGATAAGGAGACCCCGGAAATCAAGCGGGCCCGGCAGCAGAGCAGATTGAGAGTCAGAGCTCAGCACCCAGGAGGTACCCAGAGGCTACGAACGCTGCAGATAGCCAGAGAGCGGAGCCAGACAACGTCAAACTTCCTGCCCTCGTTACTGGACTTTCCTTTGCTTGCACAACGCCAACAACATCACCACCGAGCCCCCCTCCACCTCCATTCCTCTGACTCCTCCCTCCCTCCTCTCAGATAAAGAGAAGGCCTCGTTCCCTGCCGACTCAAACTGACAGCTCGAGCCAAAGGGCTCCACGAGCTTTTTTGGAAGGTCTTGTTTGTTTTCATCCATCTGTGAGTATGCGGCCGCTGGGGAATAGGAATGTGACATGTTCTATTAAAACAAAATGAAAAAAAAAGATCGCACAGAGATCAAGGTCTTTTGAAGCTAAGCTTTGTTCAGCGCTTTAACGGCAGTCCTTTGAGGCAGATTAACGATGACAAACCATTTATAGTTGTTTTGTTTGTCGGGATGATTGCTTCCAAGCCGCAATAAGAACTGCCATATGCCACTCATCAGCTAAAAGTAGCACACTTTAAAGAATGTTCCTCTTATTAGTTCCCCTTTAAGCAAAGGACATAAAGGACGACTGCTGTCTCTATTACCCAGAGACTAGGCACATCATTGAAACAATGGGAGGGGAAGAGCACAAATTTATGGTTGGAAGAAGCACTGGGGCAAGGCAACAGATGCTTTCAAGGGATAAAAATAGTCCTACTCTGACAATTTGTGAGCGAGTGTATGTTTGAAAGGATCGGGTTGACGTTTTCCAAGGCGTCACTAAATATTCCTCTCGGGCACATTTACCTTGAACAACACATGGTCTATGACAGAAACCATCTCCCTGACTCCTATTAATGTACAGTCAGTTCTTTCCAACAAATCACAAGACACTGCTATGAATCCTCCTGAAGGTGTACATGTACATGCATTTCTGTGGTGGTGAGAAGTTGTATTTACTGCATCGATATGGGGGCCTTTAAGAGGCTTTTAGGCATATTGTCATATATGTGAAAAGGATCCTCCATTGACAGTCACTAGAGGAAGACATAAAACTCTGACAGCCAAATTGCAGCGCCGGCGAACGGCGCTGATCGATGCCAATAAAACGAGGTTCTTTTCTCGCCAAGGTAGCGCAGGACACCTTCCCGCAATTTAATCAGTCAGTCAGCCAGAATTAATGTTCCTAATATCATGATTTCTCCATTACTCTATTTAACATAATTAAAATGTCGAGCGCCGGGGCCATAAAGCGGGTCGTTGGAGATTGTAATTCTGCCGTAAAGCTATGAAGCATGAAAATGCCACTTACCGAGTAGCCGCGGCCTGACAGCGAGTGAGTGGAACTCTGTGGGGAGAGAGAGGAGAACAGGGATGACCTTTAAGGAGCGTTTCACTCGCTGACACAGACATGATGAAGCAGCGCCGCTTTAATATCAATATTCACGTTAACCTTTTACCCGCCCCGCCATGTACCCCGCGCCCGCACACATCACTCCCACACATTCTGGGGGGTGGCTGAGCGGCACCCGCTCTAAAAACAATCACTCACGTCCTGCTGGGAGACTTAATTTGAGTTGTCATAGAAATACACTGTGAAAGACCTTAATCATTTGGTAAGACTATAATTAAAACAGGGCACAATAGTCATTCCATGGCTGTATAAATGCATCTTAAGCATAGTGTGAAGTGTACATGCTTTACTTAAAACAGAGACATAGGGTACCTTATGAAGCAACTGTATGGTTAATGATAGATGGGGGGAAAAAAAATAAATTCACCCATGCATTGCGATTTTTATTTTACGATTTAGAAATATTTTTTTTAATGCCAGAATCGATATATTTGCTTCATTTGAGCAGGTAGAAGGTAGAAAGAAGTCACCGCTTGTTGTAGTCAGAGTAGTGTGACGTCACATCCACTACGTAGCCGTCAATCAAAACAAACCGCAGCGAGCCAAAATGATAACGTAACGGCGAAGGGCCCACGTGGATACGACCTGCACTCTCGTATTGCTGTAACGTGCGGTCAAGCCAGCCGTCATTCGCATCCCCGTGGTCAAATGGGCCGATGCTACGACTGTAGAGCACCCATATGCTGACATTTATGTTAAATGCATTCAAACGGCCCCGATGGAGCTGACCATGGATGTTTAAAGAGACCGGAGCGGATGATAAGAGATAGCGCTGGACTTGGCAAAGTTAGTGGAACTATACATGTGTGACTATGTCAAGTTTTCAAAATAAGGTGTCTAAACAAAGGGAACTGTATATACAAAATACATATATGGAAATAAGATTGATTGGATTATATTCACCAAAAGCATAAAGCATGTTTAAAAATACCACTAATTTGTGAGGGAAATTTCTTTATTCTTTAAATTTGGGGTTGCTGGAAAAAATAAATAAATAATAATGCCTGACAATGACTGATATATTTGACTTCAGGACATCTCTGACTACATAAATGCTGAAAATCAAACTTACTTACTGTATAAAAATCACAATATCAAATCGCATTACTTGTAGAATCGCAATACTTAAAAATCACAATACATATTGAATCAGCACCCAAGTATCATGATAGCATCGAATCCGTAGATAGGTGTATCATCCAGCCCTAGTTAATGACGTGTTCTAATCTTTGCCTGTTGACTTTCTGTAGAAAAAAATATTTATGCTTCAGATGGTTTTACAATACAAGTATAATGCAGTTGCAGTGCAGGTCAAGATTAACTGTCACCGTTTATTTGTTTGAATTCACTTGCTTCTGTGCCTTCAACAGTGCCAACTGACATTGATCGACACATGGGAGTAAATCCATCATTTGCTCCAGTAGATAAAATGATAAAACACACCTTGATATAGAAATTGTTTTTTGAGAGTGAGTAACAGCTCAGGTATCCTGCTAACCGAAAATGTCGGCATCTCTCCCTCCTTATTCCATCTTATAATTTATTTGTTTTGCACTCAAAAAAAAAAAGCAGTATTGAATAAGAGTAGCATCAACAGGCAAGAGATCATTTCCAAAATGCTTTAACTTTATCTAAAATTGCTTTACGGACAAAAAGTCATTATGTCATGTATACTGTATCATTAAATATCTATTATATGGGCGCCTGGGTTTGCGGTAGCGGGAGAGGGATAGAGTGGGTCTGCCGACCAATCAGCTTCCAGGATTTCCATTTTCTGTAGACAAATCATGTGGCGGCTTTCCATTTTCACTGCCGACGTCATCCATTTTCAATACCGACGTCATCCATTTTCACCGCGGATACAGCCAATCGGAGCTCTGGATTCCATTTTCAGGCAACGAATCGTGTGGCTGATCTCCGCCACGTCATCCATTTTTGAATAGCCAATCACAGCCGTCCCAGCGGACGCGATGCGGAGGAGGGACTTTTGAACTATTCACTGCCGTCGTCGCAGAAACGCCTATTCAGCTACAGACAGGTAAATGTCATTATTAACATTATATTCAGCTACAGACAGGTAAATGTCATTATTAACATTACGTAACAGTGATATTGGGTTCTCTTAGACAATACGGATTAAACGTGTTTTAGCTTTCTGGCGTTTTTTAATGTGGGCTGATTAAGAGTCGCTGTGAAATCAAAGAATAGGTTTGTAATGTTACTCTGTCTAAGCTAGCCTGGCTTTAATTATGTTAGCTAGACTTGGTGAATAAGTTATCAATCACTTTATCATCTGTTCAGAGCTCTGATCATTATGCTGAGGCTACGTTACAGTTACAGTTACATAGAGGTAACGTTACTCCTTCTGTATGAGCTCCTCAGCGTTGTTAAACTAACACAGTCACTTCTTTTAGCTCAGACAGGTAACTGTAAGATAACTGTGGTGTTATATTAATGATTATATGATCATAAACGTTATGTTAATACTAAAGCTATATATACATATACAGTATGACTGCTACTGTTTAGCTTCTTAACGTTGTGAAACAAAGTTTACTATCACAGTCACTGTTTTTAGCTCAGACAGGTAACTGTCAGATAACTGCTGTGTTATATTAATGTTCATGATTCATGATTATATGATCATAAACGTTATATTAAACGTTCATACTTAAGTTATATAAACATGACTGTAGTTTGCAAGGTTTTTCAAGGTAAAAGAAACATAATTATCATATGTGTGAAATTGTTTCTACATATAAGTTTGATTTCAATGTCTGTTTAGACTTCTCCAGGCTGTCAGTCATCCTGCATCCTCTGCCCCAGAAGCTCAGCCTGCAGTCCAGTCTGAATCCTCACCTGGTGTCTCAGGTGGCAGAAATACAGTTGGTAAGTAATGTTTACATAAACCTCACAACAAAGCAATAGTAACAGTTGGGTCGAATCTATTTAACATACAACAGACAGCATACGGACATTAAGACATTATATGTTACATGTAGTGTAATTTCACAGCAGTTTATCCTGTTTATTTGCTTACTGATGACAAATTGTATGTTTAGGGGACGGGCATGGTGTGCCAGGTATGGATCGGGTTGACAGCCTTGCAGAGCACCTGGTAGAACTGAGGACACAGACCTCCATGACTCTCAGCAACCAGCAGGTTAGTAATATCTGTAATTTGGAATACCATGCTTAGTCCAAAAAGAATAAGACAATGTTGTTGTTGTTGTTTTCATTTCATTAATTACTCACATAAGCCTGTTGTGTGAATAAATATTCAGTCTCTGTTGTTCTTTTCATGTTTTTTTATAAGGGAAGCACAATTGTGGCCCTGTAGCAAAACCTGCTGGACGTTGACAGAGGGCCCAGCAATCTACAGTGGGCTGGTCACTGCCGGAGGCCCCGCTGGAGTCTGAGCTGAAGGAGTTTCTGGTGAATCTGTGTGCTGTAAATCATTCTGTCTGATGTTGCAGGGAGTCAGACCCAATGACAAACATTAAGAATAGTATTATCTTCTTCAAATGATTTGTTCTTGTTGTTTCACGTGTTCCAGGCCCAAAGACAATAAAGTTAAAGCTTTAATATCATTACTGTCTCAATTCATGTGTATTCCTATGGTTATTTTTTTAATTAATTACACACAGCAAGTCCATCCCAATATTGCTCAACTATTCTCCAGTACATTATGATTTATTCTACTAACATTTTGACCTATCTTGCCTAACAGTTCATTAATCAGTCATAAGGAGGATGTATGCAATAATATTAAGCGTCTTTGAGATTACTAAAAAGCGCTATATAAATCTAATATATTATTATTATTATTATTATTATAATAATGCAAAACATCATCATGGATGATAATGTTTTGTATATTTGTTATCTGTAGTAATCTACCAGTTATATGACTGTATAAGGAAACCTGAACGATTTTCAATATTAATGTATTAGTTGCAGTGCACAAGTCTTGCATTAAAATTATATCTTGAGTCAATTCAAGTTTACACGAGCAACACAAACTATTTTTTACTGCATATTATAAACTTCGACTCTGCCGGAGACGAGATTCGAACTGCCTCTCAAGTGGACATGTATTGTTCCCCCCGAAAAGCACAAAAAATAATGTTTTTATTCTTTAACAAAAATACTATGGTGTATAAAGACTTCAAAACACCATGTGGGTGAAAATAAGAGCTACAGAATTGTGTTTTCTTCTCTCTTTCTCTCTTTTTCTTTCTTTTCCTCTCTTTTCCTCCTCTTTTCCTCTCCCCCCTTTCTCCCCCTTTTTCCACCTTCTTCCCCCGCCCACCCACACTATTGTTCCCCAGCTTTAGCTCAGTTGGTAGAGCGGGCGTCCATGTATTAAGGCTTGGTCCTGACCGCGGCGGCCCGGGTTCGAATCCGGCCTGTGGCCCTTTCCGCATCCACTCTCTCTCTCCCCCCTTTCAAGACTCTATCCACTGTCCTGTCATAAAAGAAAAATGCCCCCAAAAAAATAACTTTAAAAAAAAAAAAAATATCTATTATAAATGACAAACCATCTAAAATCAAATTTTGTCTATCAGTACTTACACTATAAACTGTCCTTCATTATATGCTGTTTTTCAATTTAGTCTTTTATTTGTGGGATCTGTTTTTAAAAATGGCGTCTGCCACATTTTGGAACCAAACCAAACGTTCTTCAGCCCCTTTTACTCAGTATAAATACCTCTTCATGCATTTAGGGAGGTGTTTTGGCCCATCAAACTCCTCCTGTGTTTTCTAATGCAGTCTTCTAAATGCCGAACAAGAGCAGGATGGAGACAGAAAAAGCCAGGTTTTGTTCTGTTCTCTGGCTCTGTCTGTCAGAGCCCAGCACGAATACCAATCTCCAAATCCCTCCCTCCACTTCCACTTTTCACTTCTTTTATTCCTCTGTCTAGATTGGCAATTTCTCCCCCCCTGGTCTCTGGAGGGGACTTTTCTGCTAGACCAATTTCATCCATAGGTCCACCTTCAATCCAAGCGACCTCCCCCACACCTTCACCGCCGCTGCCTCCCTTGTTTTGCACCCTCCCGGTACCCCTCATCCATTCTCCCACACCTGCTCTTGGCCTCAGCCCTCATCATCGCCTGCGTGCCCCTCTGATTCGCAGGACGGCTCCTGCGGTGACGATTAGGGAGGAGTCCCGCCGCGAACCGGAAAGCAGGCTCTGCGGGACTCAAAAGGCTATTCCCGCTCTGCTCGAGCTCTCCGCTCCCTTCGCTACCGCAGCCAGAAGAGAGGGCAGGAAGAGTTGCACAGAAGGAAAAATGTGTGGATACAAAAGGGCCAAAAGTGTGTTCCAGTGAGAATGTGGCCTGTTGTCTGTGCATGTTGTGAGTGCACTTAGATATGTGTGCTTGTGTGTGTGAGTGCATATGTGCATAGGTGGTGGGAGGCCAAGGCCATTTGGAATTAGCCTTACTATGTAGAGTTCATTCAACTTGGAGCATTCTGAGCAGAAAGAGAGGCTTATTTAAATGATAATGAGGGACAATCCATTGGATTTAGTGCCGGTGAAGGGAGGAAAAGAGGGGAGGGAGAAGGGGGGGGGGGCGATCCATTAAAACGCCAGCGGTTCATAAGCCATAGGGTCGGCATCCAGCTAAACACTCTCTCTTAAAAGCCATTATACATGGCTCTCAATGGATTTCTGCAGCGCTTAGGACTTCAAAAGGATTTAAGAACCCGCCCCAGAGAGGGAGTGTGGGGGAGGGAGGAGGACAAGTGTGTGTGTGAGTGTGAGCGTGAGTGTGAGCGTGAGTGTGTGTGTGTGTGTGTGTGCGCGTGTGTTAGTGTGTGTGTGTGTGTGTGTGTGTGTGTGTTGTGTGGTGGTTATGGTGGTTGGTGGTGAGAGGGATGGGGCGGATGCTGGCGGCATTTAAGGGTTAACTAAACAGCCCCGGAGAAGAGAAATGTTGCTAAATCCGCCCCCTAATCCTCTCCCCATTTCCATGCCCCCTCCTCCACTCTCCTTACAAAAAAGAAAAAAACAGAAAGAAAAAAGAAAAACATGGCGACAAGAGGGGAGGGTCCAGTCCATCTTCTCCCAACCTAGACTATTGGTTTTTGTCGTTGCAGGGAGGCGGGCCAATCAGAGCTCGATGGAGCATGATGAGAGAAGGGATGCGAACATGTATGCCCTCTCAGGTAGCTGGGTGGGTGTGGGTGGGTGGATACAGGAGGGTGTTAGAGACCCTGACAGCACCACAGCTGCCGCCCTCTCCTCCGCAGGACACAGATGCGGTGGAACCCACCCCCCTCCGCCACCTCATATTTCCCTAATCCCTGTGTGGCTTAGTGCCGGGGCCCCGCTGCACCGCAGGCACAATTACCTAGTCAAAATAAACAGATAAAGACCCAACCATGGCAATGAACAAACAGCATCCCCTGCAATTTTTTTTTTTTCACCCCCTGCTCCCAAATTGATGCATGACTGTTTTTACAGCCGGGCAGCGGGCGCGTCCACATGTCGCATTTGTCTCCATTTCCTTTGGCGGTAAGACAAGAGAAATCCATTTTACTCGTTGCAGACGCGGCATCATTAGTTAAGAGCTCTTAAAGCTAGGGAGCCGCTTTGATGTGGTGGAGCGTGTTTTACGAAAATTAGCAGTGCTCTCAGTGCGGTGGCGGAGACTTCATGGAGCTGAAAAAATAAGAAATATAGAGGACACGGTGTTGGTGAGGAATCTCGCTCTGTGTAGGCCTTTACTGAGTGGAGTACAACAGGGACAGACTCACAGACAGAGAGAGGTAGAGAGGGAGAGAGATGGATAGATATGGATGCCGTGGCTACAACGATCAGCGTCTGTGCACCATTTATTTGGCAGCAGATTAGAGAGACATGCCACATCTAACACCGTCGGCGATTACAGCGTGCAATTTTCAACAGTGCCGCCCCCCCCAACTCCATCACCGCAACCACCACCACCACTTCCACCCTCACTCTACCGCCCCCCTCATCCGTGCCCCCCCCCCCTCCTTCTCTGTGCTTGTCGTATATCCCTGTCAGAGCTGTCAACCGGCGTCGGTCTTTTATCTGACAAGCCCGCCTCTTCCCCCTGACTTTTTCATTAAAAGACAGCCTTTTACACAAATTCAAGAGAAATAGTACGAGGGGAAGAGGGGGGACAGTGCACGAGACAAACAGAGCAGCAAGGCGTAGAGAAAAGAGGATGGAGATGGGAAAAAAATTTGGCTTTTTTTTCTTCATCAAGCTGGATTTTCAATTGGAATGCTGAATAGCTTAAAACAATGCATTTAATAAGTTCATTAAAATCTTTTTCCTTCCATCATTTCACCCCTGCTGGAAAAGGGAGCTGCACATTTCCCTTTCTCTCCTTTCTCTCTCTCTCTCCTCCTGCTTTCGTCAGCTAAATGAACAGTCTGATTGAATTTCGTTAGGTTTGGGAGGTCTGCTTGACAGGCATTAGTTAGGAAGCATATTTCTACATTCATTTAAAATGAGCCGCTTGGGATTTTGCATAAATTCTCATTACTTCCCCTGTATCTAAATTGCATTATTTCATCCCTTATGCTGCACCAATGCCTGGCCTCCATTCTCCTTTGCCACCTACTCATCCTCTAAATGGGCTGGCATATGGATGCCGCCGCAGCGATAATTGGAACGGCTTCTTTAACTCGTTCCATTCTGGGGTCAGCCCACACCTGGCTGAGCTGCGTTAGGTCATGTCTACATTTAACCGCGCCGTGCTTAAATAATGCTGGGCCAACAAGGTGATGCTGTGTGACCGGCCTAATCATTTCCTGTCTGTGTGCTGCCAGCCAACCAGTCTTTTCCCCAACGCACAGGGGATTTATGAGGTGATAGCTGGAAACAGCAGGAGCTACTGCACCAGCTGCTCTCTGATCTCCGCCTCAATGTTGCTGTCGCCCGCCCGCTCTCTATATTCTACCTCAGGGGTCCCCTGTCTTGGCCTGTGAAAGTGGATAGCCCTGGTCGCCGTAGGAGGTCTGTGAAAAGGGGAAAGGTCTCGTCCAGGGACTCACCTCGCTGAGCTGCTCCTTGGAGTTGCTCCTGTGCGGTCGGCTGAGCTCCTGCACCGCCTCGTCCTCGCTGATTTTGACCGGACGTAGCGCTAGAGGTTTGATCTGCACGGGACACAAGAAAAAGGATAGCTTCAAATTATGAACCAAACCACTATGTTCACAATTAAGCAGTATACCCTGAGAGGCAGTTACTTTTCAGGCATTTGAGAGGCATAAAGTCTAATCCTAAAAGCTGCTCTGATATAACTGCAAATCACTGCAGAGTGGCTTATTACTTTCATAAAATGGCAAGGAGAAGATTCAAACTGTTATGGATTAAAAGACCATGCCAGAGTCGTTTTGCCAGTCTAATACAAATGACATGGACTTTACAGTACTGTGAACACCATAGTCTTATTTTGGGTTTTGTCTATAGGCCGCAATGGTATATGAGAAAAGGACAACAGACATGTAGGCGACATACAAATGCAAAAACACCAGTACAGTTGTTTATCTATTGAAGAATCATTAGTCAGTGGAAAAGTGGCTAAAATTAATTTTCTATAATTGAATAGTTGTATGCCATTATAATAATTGTATAAT
This sequence comes from Sebastes fasciatus, assembly GCF_043250625.1. NCBI lineage: Eukaryota > Metazoa > Chordata > Actinopteri > Perciformes > Sebastidae > Sebastes > Sebastes fasciatus. The sequence continues at coordinate 6,071,672 of NC_133800.1, forward strand.
TAAATATTATTCCATCCACCAACACAGCATTTTAAAAGTAGATGATATAGTTGGTTTCTTGTTAAAACAAGACCAGCAGTTGAGGGGGTACTTTTTAGATTGCGCACTGATCTTTAAATGACCTCTCTCATATTAACAGGCTGAGCCGGCGGCTCGCAGCTAACGGTGCTAACATCGCTAACAGTGAAAATAATGGCAACAGAGCTAACTGTGTTTATATGAGGGGGAACCAGAGGAGTGGGCGCTACACTTCTGAAACGACGCCGTCGGTCGGGATGCCGTTATCAGCCGTAACCGTCGTATCAGTGCAGTGCAGAGCGGAGGCCGTGAGCTAGCCAGTGGGGGCACACTCACATGCACGAACACGCATTAAAAAGCATGTGCGGCCCGCTATTTCAACAAAGGACAGAGAAGCTAGGATTACAACATACACAGAGGGAGAGCGCCTTCATTCTTTAAATAGTTGTTTGCTGCTATATTAATGCTCTAAATAATATAAATATAATAAGAGCCTCAACCTTGACGCAGCCACTGAGGACCAGAACTAGCCATTTTATATCAAAACGTCACACACTGCAAAACAATAGTAGGACAATGATGTTTCGAACGGGACACAAATGAAAGTTCCAGATGCCATCTCATTTTCTGCCACTCACTGGGATCTCCCAAGTCCACAGGTTAATAGAGATCTATGCATAACAATACAGCATAACTACAATGGCTTCAACTGACTTTCACTGGGCCACGGTGCTTCTATTCTTAACCTGAGGGAAACGCAAAATCGGTGCGGTGACTCACAGCTCAGTGTCGGTTTGTGTTTTGGCTAAATGCAAAACAGAACTGACTGTAGCAAAAACACCTGCAACCCCAAACCTCGACCCACTATTGCTAGTCATACCAGCCAGCAACAGGAACAGCAACAATGTAGGAAACATCAACTGTGTGATGCTGTACCACAGTTGGCATGCAGATTCAGAACATTACTGCAAATTCAGTTGATTTGTTGTGGACTATGTTGAATTTGACTAATTTAAAAAGGACTGACTTTTTTTAATCAATTTTATTATTCTACTATAACTCAATCAATTCGTCCAACTCAGGTCAGATGGAATATCCTTTCTGACCATGTTTTGCAGATACAATAATGTTAGGGGTAGCTACAGTTTTTTTTTATGATGTGCCTTGGCCTATACAGTATAAAAATATAGAATGTTCCTGAAAAGATAGAATCAGTAAAACATTAGGACCCGCTGCTGAATACGATCTAAAATCCACATCCACTCCACACTCTGCCACATTAGTTAGCTAACATCACAAGCCCAAAAACAGCTCTTTGAGGTCAGTAAAAAAAAAAGGGAAAAACATTCAGTATGAACTGAAGACAACGCTGAATATACATACTTCTACCTTTGCCAACATTTCAGAGAAAGATTATGCTTTTGTTTTCATTTTATTTCTGCTTTTTTTTCTGGTCATGAAAATAAATTAATTAAAAAAAATTTGATATTGGCACAAAATATTAGCTATCAGCAGCTTAAATGTACAAATTGCAGTATCTGCGTTCAGCCACCCGCATCATGGTGACCCTTATGCAACCTGGATGGCTTGGTTTATTGCAGACCATCAAGACCCACAGTTGGCATGCATTCAAATTCCCAGCCAGATGGGAGGTTGGCGAGCTCAGCAAGGAAGACTATGTGCTGGTGCAGCACCAGCCAATCACAACGTCCCGTGCTGCTTCCCCACCTTGGAGTACAGTGGCGATGGCCGTGGGGTGTAATCCATTTGACTAGCAGTTTGCATGTAGCAGCTCCCCTGGTGGCACACACGGTGGCTGGCCCCGTTCTCCTGATCTCCACTGTAATTTAAGCAGATCACTGCTACAATTAACCTTTCCCGGTAAATATCAATTATGGCCCCCGGCTGGGCTAGAATTAAAAGGGTCATCAGCTAATCTGACAGGTCCTGTACGCTACCACCTGGCTGGGAGAGAGGGAGGGAGGCGAGGCGGCAGAGAGAGAGTGTTTGTCTACCCTCGTGCCCACCAGCTCACATGCCAAGTAGACACAATTCCCTTTTAATTACCCTGCCGCCGCCAGGGCAAGCATGCTGATTGGCCAAGGGGCATTAGCAGTGCGCTGAGGTCAACAGTGACAGGACGGGGGTGGGGTGGGGTGAGTGTGGCGGAGAGGAGGAGAAGGGAGCTGCCGCCAAGCAATCAGGGTGTAGAGATGGAAGGAAGAGAAACCTGGCAGGTGGGCCTAATCAGGTTTGACTTCCACCTCCACCCGCCTCTCTCCCTCTGCCTCTCCCGCTCTCGCTCCACTAGCTGTCAGCCTAATCACTCCTTGAATCTCAAAATAGACGGTGGCCTTTTTGATTTCCTTCTCTCAAGGAGAACACAAAGAGAGCAATCCTCCTTGGCAGGCAGGCAGGCAGGCAGGCAGGCAGGCAGGCAGGCAGGCAGGCAGGCAGGCAGGCAGGCAGGCAGGCATGGAGGCAGAGACAGAGCGTCACAGTACAGTCGGCGTCACGTCGCCGTCAAGTGCAGCCGTTGATTACTTTGTTTACCCAGCATCAGTGTTGCTGACAAATTCCTGAAGGCGCCCAAAGTGTTTCCGTCTCCTCCAGGGCCCACAGCTAGCTACATTACCCAGTCAGCAATCAACTTGGCTATTGATCAGAGCACGGTGTCTAATTAGCCGCCTAGGTTAATGATGAAGTGTGCGAGGACCATTCCCCGAGCCGCTGTTCAGCGGGACAGGAGAGCAATTGATCTAGGCAGGAATTCACCAACTCTGACAAAAGATTGGCAACGCTGACTGCCTGTGATTAAGGCAGGGACTAATTTCCTGTCTGGGGAGGTGTTTAATTGGCCCTAAGCTCCCAACTGTACAGCTTTCATGTGTTGTTTTTTCCTTTTTGTGTACTCATTAATGCTAAAGGACAAGTTAGTGAGCTTGAGGGTGGGGCTAATGGTCTCTACTGAGATGTGATTGGTTGCAAGTGGTGACACAGTTCAAGGTCATAATGCCTTTCCACTGTGCTTGAAGTAATTTTCTGGGCGGCCTTGAGGGAGCAGTTCTCGGCCACCTGGCCGTTTTAAGGAGTTGTAGTTGGATTAAGTTTGTTTACATTGAAGGTTTGACCCATGCAGTATTGGGACAAGGTTAATCAGGTTGAAGCTGCAAGTGAATGTGGTTAATCTGTTTGTGTGGGAGAGGGCGGGGGGCAGTTTGACTTAAGACGACAGATAGAAAAACATAGCTAAGTAAGGGCCTGTGTTTTACATGAATAATGTACTGGAAATTAGCTCCATTAGTCTCGGTATTGAACATGTCTGCAGTCCCTCTCTGGAGGCTGCCGCTCTGTGCTCTTTAATTATCTTCAAAGGGCCCTCCAGCATCTTAATTTCCCCCCAAGTTGAGGAGTGCCGACTTGGGTCTGCTCATTTATACCACTCTAACCCTGGGTGAAGTCACACAGCCCGCCTGCTTAGAAAGGGCGAGTAAAGGCATCGACGGAGACAGTGGTGGTTCACATCAGTTCATGCTAGGCTTGGCTAACTTCCCTTTTATTTTCACTCTTCCTCACTCTCCTTGCAGCGTTGATCAATCTGCAACCTGTCAGCAGGGTGCTGGCTAGAGGCTGGCGGGTGATGCTTTGCTGTCCTGCTCCTTTGATCCTACCTCCTTCACCTTGCAGGCGGTTTCGGGGGGGGATGCGGGGGTGGGCATCGGATGGCTGCGCGGTCTCCCACGTTTTTCCTCCTTGAATAAGAGAAGCTGTTGGTCCTGACCTCGCTTTTCCTCTCCTTGCTCCGGCTCCTCTCACTCTGCCTCGTCTCTCCCTAGCCTGCCGTCACCTGTCAACAGCGCTCAGGGAGGCTGTGCCTCAGCCTTGTCCCAGTGTCAATCCTCATTACCCTAGGATCTTGCCCCCTGCCCGCCCCTTCCTTTCTAGCTGCCTTGATGCTCTTCTCCTCCGAACTACTACGCTCCAATCTGCTCTCCGGGCTTCCCGTGCACAGGGCGGGAGGAGACGAGGGGCAAAACAGGGAAGGGAGGGCTGAAGAGGACGGATACAGATCCTTCCTCTAATTTGTTCTGAAAAGTGTCCTGCGCAAAGGACCCTCACCCCCATTAACCCAGCGACAGGCTGCTACCGCTGCTCAGGGAGGCATCAGCAGTATGTGTATGTATGTGTGTGTGTGTGTGTGTGAGTGTGGCCCGGCGGTGCGGCGGGCTCCAGCACCTCGGCGCTCAGTGCCGGGCTCCGGCACCGGCTCAATCTATCGGCTCATTATCCCCCCCGCCCAGGCTGGGGTGCAGACAAGTGCACTTTAGGGCCACAGGCCAAATTGATTCATCTGCCTTCATTTTCTTCAGGCTCAGAAGTGGCAGCTGCTCGGAGGCAGGGGGAAGGAGCCATAAGATGGTGAGAGACAGAGACGGGAGAGAGGGAAGGAGGGAAAGAGAGGCTCTGGATAGAGTGAGATGAAGGAGGGAGGCATCAAGAGAAAGAGGTGTTCCCGGCTTTGTTTCTCATCCATGTCTCATTTCACTTTTCCTCCTCCTCCTCTCTCTCTCTCTCTCTCTCTCTCTCTCTCTCTCTCACTTTACAGCACAACCAACACCTCCCTCCCTTGAAATCGCTATCAAGACATGCACTCACTCCCCCACCAAGTCCCAAGTTGGAAATTAGCCCAAGGACAAGCTAGTGGATTTACTACAGGGAGAGCAAATGGATTTCTGCTTTTATTTTGACGAGTCCCAGTGTATCCATTAAGCCTTTTAATCATACATTATTCATAGAGCTCGCCTTATAATAAATGACCACATAAAAGAGGTACACATATTATACAAGGCCTAAAATGCCCCCATAACTCTCTCTCCTAGTGCACTCAGAACTACATCACATTTGTAAGCTGGTTCACAAATATATGAGCCTGTGAAATCGCAGCAAGATGTCGTTTCTATTCCAAGCAGTGACACCGGGACACGACAAGAGTCGGCAGATTAAAAGCAACACTTGCGTACAAATGGGGTACGGAGCAAACAAATTAGAGGGCGTGACCTATTAGGCGTTCGGCATGTGTCCTGAGCACAAAATTGCAGCGTACAATGCTACACAGTGTAAAGCTAACTGGGGTGGCCACCGCGACCGCCCAGTACTGTAACAAAGCAGTCAACCAGAAAGCGAAGCCGCTTACTCGGCCTGATTCCCAGCCAACGGGGACCTCGGGAGAGCCTGAGTGTCCCGCAGGGCCCCGTCTGGAACAGATGAACTGGGGAGAGGAGCACTCCCTGTGGGCCTCAGGTCTCTCCAATCACTCTCACCATATGCCTCCTGGGGGAGCGAGAGAACAAGGCAAGAGAGGAGGAAGGGGGGGTGGGGAGGTGCACCTGCTCCCAAATACGAACCCATCCCTCAGCACCTGTCCCGGGGGTTCACTGACAACCGCAACCAACACACACACCTCACCTGTCAGCCAGGACCATAGGAACAGTATCTGCCCTGCACTGATAAGCACAAGGCCTTACAGCAGAAACACCCCCCTCACCCTCCCTCCCGCCCCGACTCCCACTCCAAGGCAAGCATTTCTCAGAGCTACCGACAACAATTAGGCCGATGATGTCGAAATGCTAATGATGTTATTGGAAGGAAAGCAAGGGAGCGATGCTATGGATCTGCGTTTTGCTCTTCATTGCTGGCGCCGACATTATGCAGATCTCTTGTTGCTCTGCAAGAAATGCACAGCTTTGATTTCTGTGTACACTATTAGCGTTGAAAGCAGTGAGTGCATTTTGCAAAAGATTTATGCGTGCTAAACAAGAAAAATTCAAATAGCGTTCACTGCGGAGGTTGTACTTTAATTTTTTTCAACTCGACATGATTATTTGCAAGTCAAAGTTCACTTTGGCTTTCAAAAAAAGAGGGCACATTCAAAGTCACAGTAAAACAACTTCAGGTTGTGGTGCATGCCACTAGAAATGCCACATTTGCACTTAGTGGTCAGCAGAACCTTTTGGAGATTAAGAGAGAGAATGATTTATTCATTCGTTTTCAAGTGTGTGTGCTGCTGTACCTCTCAGTGCTGTAATTATGTCAGCAGACCTTTCAATCACCACCAGTATTTTCAAGGTAATGGGGAGGCATGGAAAAAAAAAAAGGGAAAAAGTATAGGTGTATATTCTCAAACTCTAAATAGTGGCTGCAGTGTTAACCTTAAAAAAGAAGAAAAAAAAGAACTAGAGAAATGGAATTCAATATTTTGAATGTATTGCATACATGTTAATTTCAATTGACTTGATTATGCATGATAGCTTTTTGCATAGACCCACAACTACATTCTTTCATAATTAATGCTGTTTACACACAACTTCAGGACCTCATTGGGATTCCATATCCACATCTTTAAAAAAAAAAGCCACTGATGTGAAATATTACACTAATGATAAATGCTGTTGCAGAATAAGAAGAACGTGATGCTATTAGTTTACTGTTTAAGGTCTGAGTGACTGCTGTGTGGTGGTAATGTTAGCTCATATTTAATCATAAGGCTGTGTATTGGCAAGAATCTGGCGATACGATACATATGATATAGGGGTAACGATTCAATATATTGCAATTAGGGCGGTTAATCGATTAAAATATTTAATCGCGATTAATGGCATGATTGTCCATAGCTAATCGCGATTAATCACAAATTAATTGCACATTTTTTATCTGTTCAGAATGTACCCTTAGGGGAGATTAGTCAAGTATTTAATACTCTTATCAACATGGGAGTTGGCAAATATGCTTGCTTTATGCAAATGTATGTATATATGTATTATTGGAAATCAATTAACAACACAGAACAATGACAATTATTGTTCAGAAACCCTCACAGGTACTGCATTTAGCATAAAAAATATGCTCAAATCATAACATGGCAAACTGCAGCCCAACAGGCAACAACAGCTGTCAGTGTGTCAGTGTGCTGACTTGAGTATGACTTGTCCCAAACTGCATGTGATTATCATAAAGAGGGCATGTCTGTAAAGGGGAGACTCGTGGGTATCAAGAGAACCCATTTTCATTCACATATCTTGAGGTCAGAGGTCAAGGGACCCCTTTGAAAATGGCCATGATAGTTTTTCCTTGCCAAAATTTGGAGTGTTATTTAGCCTAGTTTGTCATTAGCTAGTATAACATGGTTGGTACCAGTGGATTCCTTAGGTTTTCTAGTTTCATACGATGCCAGTATCTTCACTCTAGCTTTAAAACCGCTAAAATCTAAAAATCGCAAGTTGCGTTATTATGTTTAAGAAATTAGTGGTGAATGTGTTAACGCGTTGTTATCGTGTTAACTTTGACAGCCATATATTTTTTAAATCTAAGTTTAGGAAAATTGTCATTTATAAAGAACACACCAGAAACACACCATTTTAGAATAAGCAAAAATAACACATTTGTACTGCATGCAAAAAACTGCATGGTTTTTGACATTAATTGAATTAGCATAAACTTTGGAGCGTTATTTAGTCTCCTTCGTGACAAGCCAGTACGACATGGTTGGTAGCAATGCATTTCTTAGGTTTCTAGTTTCATATGATGTCAGTATTTTCACTCTAGCACTGAAACTCAGCCTGCCACAAACTCCGAAAGATCCAATAGCGGCCGGGCCCGTTGGATTTTTGAGAGGTTAATTAAAAATGTATACAGTATTTTGGAGAATCGACACGATATCACAACACATAATAATGCAAAATTCATGTGTATCAATATTTTCCTAAACTTGTATTTAATCAGGTTAGAATTAATGGGAATAAAGCATTAAAACTGAAATATGCTTTTAATGACAGTAGCAAAACGTTAACCAAATTATTGATTGTATCTTTAAGATGTCTGAAAGTGTGAGATAAAATGTGCCTCCAACATGAAGGTTAAAGTGTTGTGCACTGCTCAACACCGCGGCCATAATAACTGAAGGTATGCTGCATCAATCACAGATTCTGCAACAGTTTCGTGTGGAAAGGATTTATCAGTTATGGCTCTCAACTCCATAACCCTTAAACGGACAGAGATAACGCTGGCGTAAACACTCTTATCAGCCGATAAGAGTCTGTTGGTGGGACAGATCAGCGGTCCAGACAGATTTCGAAATGACAGAATGTCTGACTACACAGAGATTTTCACAACTTGAACTCACAAGTTGGCTGAATATCAAAGAGAATACTGCTGTCTGTAAATAATGAGCAAATCTGGATGTAGCTCATGTAATACAAAAATACTGACGACAGGTATTAGGATCATTACAAAATAAATGTGACTACTACCAGGAACTTTATAGGGTGCTACCAATACAACACTGGATTTCAGCCAATAGTATCGGCCAAACACTAATTTGATCACTTCACACATCTTGTTTGTATAAATGATAAGGAACATCTTTCTTACATTTTAATTTTCTTACGCATTGGCTTTGATAGATTACACACTTTTCACCACCAATTACTTTCATCACTGATCACTATGTACCACTGATCCATGTACTAAAGACTCCGGTTATGCTCAACTGCTGTAACACCATTAATTATTTTTTAACACTTGAAAATGGTCTTATTAGAAGTCGAAGGAATTACATTTTTGGAAGTGCAACATTCACACTCTCTGCTGCGACTAAACTTGATAACTTTGTCACCCTCACACGTACTTTAAGAAATGTTTAATTTCCTCTAATGTAATCTGAAATAATTATCAGCTGGAGCAGACGTACGAGCTGCAAAAAGGCCCCTTTTAACAAGTCCACCAAACACACACGCACACACACATACACACACACACCTTAAAACTAGCTATCATTCACCACGACATAATTAAAACACTGAAGATGAGATTGTGGAGTAAAGGAAATGAGCAAGTGATTAAAAAAATGCTAGATGAAGAACTGTCTGAATCTTCCAATCGGTCTAGCTTTAGACTGTGTTCTTCAATCAGGTAAGGAAATGGCTCTTTAATAGAACGTCTGAGAAAAATCGTGCTGTGTTTCCTAATAATGCTTTAGAAATGACCAACTGAAACACAAGATTCTGAGGCAAGTCAATGTTACCCTTAGTTAGTTGTGATTAGGTTTTCTAAGTGGAGACTCATGGGTACCCATAGAAACCATTTTCATTCACATATCTTGAGGTCAGAGTTCAAGGGACCCCTTTGAAAATGGCCATGCCAGCTTTTCCTAAAATAAACACATGTTTTTATGAGGATCCCTTTCATTTGGTTTGGTCAAGAATTGTGATCAAGTTTATGTACTGCACAGGATATTTTACAGTTCAAATTATCTAAGACACATATGTCTATGACATATTTCTTTTACTTAGCAGTCGACATATACAGTATAAAACTGTCCGATAACATGGGCCACGCCAATATATCCATCAGGATGTAGTTAGCATGAGCAACAATAGCCTAATGGTGCCATGGTCTGAATGTTGTTTACAACGCTGGCAAGGTTATACACTGAATTACATTTTAAACTATTCTGGCACAGAATGGTAAAATAATATTCTATAGGCCTATACTGTAGATACAATATTGCATGTATGGAGAGCTTTGATCCTAAACTATTTGTATCAGCCATAGAGACTTTCATATTGATTGATCTTTGTACTGTAGTACAGCATGCTAGAGCTAATCTGTAAGACTTAGTGAGGAGCTGAGGCATGTCATCTGAGGATGGGGAGAGTTTAGAAGACAGAGACAGAAAGAGGGAGTTTTTTAGAGAGACGAGGTCTAGCCGAGGAGTCAGGAGGTAGTTTGCAGTCAGAGAGTGAGAAAGAGAGACTGCGAGAGACAGCCAGAGTGCTCTGGGCTTTTTAATAGGAAGCAGATGCAACACATGTAATGAATCAGCTTCGGCTCGACGCGGCTTCCCTCTGATGTCTGAGCACCCGTCCTGCCCTTGAAAAACTTCTGGGACGTTATCTCATGCCTGCACAGCACACACTGCCAGTGAATTTTGGAGGAAGTGTTATGTGTTGGATGAAGGAGGGGAGGGCGAGGTAGGGGAGTTGAAGTATGTGTACTACTGGCATACTCATACAGTGAGCATTTACATCTGTGTGTATGTGCTGGAATATAACAATGCATGTGCATGCTGCATGTGCTACAATACTTGAATACACAACATGTGTGTGTGCATTTGTATATGCTCAAATGCTTACATATATCTGCGCAGGCTATGTATTATATGTGTGTTCTAATATGTAATTGGACCATTTATTTGTCCCTATGCATAGCTAGCTATAGCTGTAACAGCTACTGGCTATTGGATGTTAACATGCTAGTGTTAGCATGTTAACTAGCATTGATGCTAGCATGTTTACCTGCATGGGAACAACTTTTGGATGTTGACATCCTGGTCTTGTCTTAGCATATTAAGTAGCACAAATGCTAGCATGTTAAACTATATGTTAGCAAACTATTGGATGTTAACATGCCATCAACTTCTCTTTTCTGCTGTGCTATGAACCATCCAGACCTCTCAGGTCATCTGGATCAGGTCTGCTTAGTGTCCCCAGAGTCAGAACTAAACATGCAGAAGCAGCGTTCAGTTTTTATGCACCAAATATCTGGAACAAGCTCCCAGAAACCTGCAGGACCGCTCCAACTCTCACTTCTTTTAAAACAAAGCTTAAAACTTTCCTGTTTGCGGGTGCCTTTTATTCTGACACTGCACTATAACTTTTACTCTTTTGAGTTTTATGCAATCTTAGCTTCTATCCTAGCTTTTATTTTTAGCTTGTTTTTATTTTCTAATCTTTAATGTTTTAATGTTTTAATGTTTTTATAACTGTTTTAATTATTTCTTGAATGTTTCTGTAAAGCACTTTGAATTGCCCTGTTGTTGAAATGTGCTATACAAATAAAGCTGCCTTGCCTTGCCTTGCCTTGTGTAGTGGTGAAATCTGACCTTGATAAAGGTGGTGGTGGTGAGGTGAAAAATTTGATCTTTGCTGTTTTCCAGCAAACTCCCAAAGCCTGGTTCACATCAACAGAGTTTCAGAAGCACCAATAAATGAATGATGCCATTATCTCCTCCCTCCTATGTGGTTTGAAGCTGCAAACTCTGCTTAACCACCCAACGTACAACGAGGCAGCCCTGTTTCTTTCATCTCACACACCATTTTTCACCACTGTCATTTTGTCATGTGCCAGAAAAGCACAAGTGTAACTGATAACATGAATAATGACTGCATTATATTATGTGTTTTAGTTCCTGGGCCCTGGTATTGAGCGTACTGACTTACAGGAATGGCTCACTGGGACGCTTAATAGAGCAGATCCATCATTAATGTTATTAGTTCCACCTGTGCTTTTTCTACTACTGTATGAAACTCAAATATCTGCTGTGAAAAACATCTATTGACATGGGTGTTACTGTCTAGAGTTAAACTTTCTGTAAATAACAATTCTGCAGCATAGGTTTGTGGGTAAAATGATTCCACCTAGTACTAAATAGCATTGAGTATCCACACTGCATACCAGCTAATACTCACTACAACCACCTGTCTGTTATAGTCACAAAATCTCTCTCCCTCTCTCTGACTTCAAGATATGTGAATGAAAATGGGTTCTATGAGTACCCATGACACTCCCCTTTACAGACATGCCCACTTTATGATAATCACATGCAGTTTGGGGCAAGTCATAGTCAAGTCAGGTTAACAATAAATTACAACAATAGAGTTTCCCTCTCCAATCGATAACCCTTCTATAATGTCCCATTGTTATGTTCTATGCATATAAGTGACATATTATTATGTTATATTCCCTCCAAAAGCATTTTGTTGATTTTCAAATGCATTAGTGAAAAGTGCAATGTGAAAAAGTGGATGTGACTACCAAACACAAAAGGAAAATCAGGTGGTTTACATATGCAAGCACAATGTAACAATCAAAGTAATGAGCACAGACACAAAAATGTCTTGGCACAGACCTCCTCCTCACAAGTCCCCTTTCCCAAGCTAAGGATCATTGCTCTTTTGACTTGCAGCAAATTGGTAGATTGGTAGCGCATCACACTACCATCACACTGGCTTTTATCTATCTCCACATGTAGGCCTGCATAAGGAATGTTTTAAATCCCCATAAGCCCAGATGCAGAAAGCATTCAGCTCGCACACCTGACATGCAAAAAATATGAAGGCTGCTGAGAATAATGGGAGGTCAGGAAGACAGAGGGGGAAAATACAGGACAAGGAAAGAACGGAAGAGACTGAGGGTGGGGGTGGAAGGATTGATGCGTTCTCCCTCAAAAGACTGCAATGTGCACACTTAAAGGAGTTTGCACATGCCAGATATGGAAGAAATGAGGCAAGGATAGTTGGAGGAGGAGGAGGAGAGGAGATGGGAGGAGAGAAGAGAAACTCCACAGGAGGCCTCCTCCCTGTCATTTTGGGGTGTTTGGCTGTGACATCTGCCTCTTTGCTGTCATTTCTATCACTCCTGCTTGGACCAGAAGAGATAGGTTGGTGCAGGAGATCGAGGTGGAGGAAGAGGAGGCGGAGAAGGAAGGAGGAGAGCAGATAAGAGGATTCTAAAGCTTTGGGTTGGTATGGAAATCAGGTCTTGGAAAGGGAGGGAAAAAAAAAAAGAAACGATGAAAAGCAGATGGAATCAGCCGCTGACATGACAGCATCCTGCCTTGAGAGCGCAGATCTACCGCTTGTGCAATTACATGGCTGCATTTGCATCTATATGATCCCTCAAAACGCTGTCATGTGTGGGGATTTGAGCCTCGCTATCTGCCAGTGCCTGTGCACAATTATGTGTGTGCCTTGTGTGTGTGTGTGTGTGTGTGAGCATATTCACAACATCAGATGATCTGACAGGCGCTGCTTGTCTCGGTGTACGCTACATAAAATGAGGATGCAGTTGGTAGAAGAGGATCATGCCCATTGTGTTAATAGGGATAATAGTGATTTAATAAGCTTACAGGCGGATTCGCTGTGCATTCTAATTGGCAAGGCCCCTCAGATGAAGCTGCCTCCGGTATCCCCCCATGACTGGGAACACATGGAATAGTCCAGGGGGATAAACAAAGTCAAACTGTAAATCTGTCTCACTTAAAAGTGTAGGAAGTTAACATGACTTAATTAAACGGTGGTGTAATCTCAGATGAGTAGGCCGATTCTTGCTGTGGGTTTGGGTGATAGCACTAGCTGTTTTCCTACCTGAATGATATTGTGCTATTAGAATTAAATCATGAGTTAAATATCTAGTGATGCTATTACTGAAATGCAAATTAACATTTCTAATCAAATGATTGCATAGGCTCTCTAAAATGTCTGGGTTTTTGTTATTTCCCCTGGATAACAAAATTGTTCCAAAGAGAATATTTGGCGACTGCTGGAGTGGAAAAATGTAAAGAATTTTCTCTTTTTTACAATACATCTGTCTCGTGTCTAACAGATTTTGACGGCCTTGGATGATTTAGTTTTAAGTAGGGCTGTCAATTGAGCAATTAAAATATTTAATTGCGATTAACCGTACATTTTTTATCTGTTCAAAATGTACCTTAAAGGTCAAGTATTTAATACTCTTATCCCCTTTGAAAATGGCTATGCCAGTTTGGAGTGGTATTTAACCTCCTACATGCTAGTATGACATGGTACCAATGGATTCCTTAGTTTTTTTCTAGTTTTGTATGATGCCAGTCACTCTACCTTTAAAACTGAGGCCGCTACAACCTTCGAAAGATTGAATAGTGGCCGGGCTCATGTTGGATACCAAAATCTAAGACAACAAGTTCCTTCAGCAACACAGCACAGGCTACCTTAAAATGCTGCCGTGGACATCACGTCTTATATTACAGACATGAGGAAAACCGAAGATGACCCACATTCACAACTCGCTGTGTCACTGTTAGTGTTTTTCTGTGTATGTGCTCGCTATGCCCCCCTTCCAGCGGCGAACACTCATACGTTACAGTATGCAGGATGACACTTTCAGCACCCAAGAAAACACAAGGTGTCACTTCTGTCTCCTTCATGCATAAGGGCTTTGTTTGGGCTTGTGTGTGTGCATTGGTGAGAGTATGTACATGAGCCACTTTCGCAGCACCACTGGATGGCAGTAACACACTAAAACAGTACTCACAAACATACACATGTGGAGTTGCAGCTGTAGAAAACACAATATGTACAGCGTGGAAATGAGTAGGAGGCGGAGGAGGAGGAGGAGGAATGCGGGACGGGAGAAGGAGGTGAGTGGTGAATGTGGAAATGACAGGAGGATATTGGGAGGCTAATTGTCTTGAGGAGCGGCCCGGGCGACCTTGGCAGGGTGAGAAGTCAGGGGCTTTGGCCTCCCAGGGCACGGTGCTGCCAGGGTAATTGTGCCACGATCTTGACCTTGCATTGCTTAAACCAGCCCTCCATTCTATCTCTCTCCATCCCTCTCTCTTTCTTTAACTCTCTCTTTCCCCTCGCTGAAGCTGAAGAGGAGCTGGGATCTGCTCTCCGCTCTAATGATGTCAGCTCCCCAGAGGAGGCGTCTGTCTGCTGAATCTCAACAGCTAGCCTTCAAAGTCTCGGTCCGGCCCAGGAGCTGGAGGAAGGCCTGGAGGACGGTGGAGGAGGATCTGTTCACTAGACGGTACAACCGCAACCGAAACAACCAGCATTACCGGCACTCCTGAAGGAGGCCACAAAGGTCCTGATCCGCTCGCTCTGCCACTGTTAATAGAGCTCTCAAACAGTCAAAACACAAAAGCATGGAGGTAGCAGGGGGCCGGATACATTCACCATGCAAATAAAAGAAGAGAGTGTGCATATTAAAGATCAGCAGCATTAAACAGCAACTAAGCTATTTTCTAAAAGCAAAACCTAGATTGAGTAGTCCTTCGGAATAAAAATGATCTCAAATATCCAAAATATAAAAAAAAAAATCAGGACCTAAACTACACAAAAACACACATTGGTCTGTGATGTCGATCTTGATACTGATTCTGATTCAGCTTCACTACTATTTGATATTGGCACAGCTTTTGATGCAGTAGTCGATACCAATACCAGTGAAATTCCACGATTCTGGATACCCAATTCGATACCACGGTAAAAAACAAGAACAAAACAGTTAGTTCCATGCACCTCAATATCCACTCCTTTATTACCGTTTGCATGCTGTTTTTTGTTAAGAAGTTAAACACATCATAATTCCCCCTCTATTATGTATTTTATATTGCTGTGAAAACATCTCCTTCAACAACTGGAATTCTTAAAGTTTCACGCCAAAAACAAAATGTTACAAGATTGCATTTGAACACATCATGATAGAATTTGCCTTCGCTGAATACTAATTTCCCCTGGTCGTGTCCAAAGTGAGTTTACTAACCCTATTGACGGAATGCCGTTAGTCTTGAGCCCTGACAGTACCTTGGTACCTGCGGTACTATAGTTCTGGCCATTTAGCCAGAACTGAAGAAGCTTCTTGGATGAGAAGTGAAACGTCTTCAAGAATCTAAACCGAGTCCAGTTGCTGCTGATTTAACCCGTACTTGGATACAAAAAGGAGTACCGTCACGTTCTCAGAATATTGGCATTGACTTGCACCTTTCCTGCACAGCTGTTTTATTAAGTAGCTTTGTTTTGATTTGGCTTATCTGGGCAAATAAATAAAGCATAGTAAAACGTACATAGTAAATTCTCTCAGTATTCATTTCCACTGCTATGCTGATGACACAACTGTATACACATGTTAAATTAAATAGATATTCCAACCTCCTTGAACTTTAACACACGTTGCCAGCGGCATTTGACTTACACAAGGCAAGAAGAAGATTAGTAGCAGAGGTAGAACAAAGGAATGTAAATGGGAATGTTTACAGACCAAAACAAACAAACGCCTCTGGTAATATGATCCATTATGACATACATTTGGCTACTGCAATGGACAATTGTGTCTCAGATGCAGGAGCGTGATTCATCTGCCCCAGGGCTTTTCTGGTGCTGTTGAACTAGGATTATCTTTTATTCAAATCCCAGCTAACCCCACCTGCCAGCCGACCAGGCCTCTATCTACAGAGACCACATTTGGCCTTAAATCAATATCAAAGCAGTGGTGAAAGGAATTGGCGGAACGAGGACGTCTGATTCTGCTTGACATTTACCTGGGCTGCGCTCTGTCAACAATCAAACAAAACCTGGGTCAGATACCCCCAACCCTGGATTGTTGCTTACACTCGGCTGCAACACGGACGAGACACAGGCTTAAGGGAACAGTGTGTAGCATTTAGGGGGATCTATTGGCAGAAATGGAATATAATATTAATAAGTATGTTTTCTTTACTGTATAATAACCTGAAAATAGGACTGTTCAATTAATCAAATTTCAATTACAATTTTGTCTTCCAACGATTATGAATACAACATAATTGACATAAAACGATTACTGAACTGCATTCCGTTTCGTAATGACGCTCTCGCTATGTCTTGTGTTATAAATACAGCACACCCCAGTGGTGCACTTTTGCCGTGTCATCACCATATCTATACAGCCTATGTGTTTATGATTAAATTGTTTACTAGAGCACACAATTATAGACACAAGCACAAAGTTCTTCATGGATCCAGCCTCCTAATTTTGCTCTCAAAGTGCACCAGATTGATGCATTTAATTTTAAAATGTAAGATACAAAATTTTCTTTCCAAAGGCATGATTTTTTCCAAAGTAAATGAGTTATCGTGTTAAATAATCGTGAGCTCTTCGTGATTATGATTTATGCCATAATAAAGCAGCCCTACCTGAAAAGAACGATCATTGTTTTTTCGTTACATTAGAATAAGTTTATATCTACATACGGAGCGGAATCTACTGTAGCCCAGAACGGACAAACCAAACAGTAGCTTTAGATAGGACCATTTGCATTTTCATGTTTTTGCATTGGCCACTGTAATTCTCCTACGCACATGGGCGAAATTTCAGTTGGTTGCAACCTGAAATCTCACCACTAGATGCCGCCATATCCTACACACTGCACCTTTAACGGATAACTATGAATATATTTTTTAAGTCCAATACTGATGGTTTATACATTGAAGATGCAGGTCATTCACAAGAAATTGTCATGATGTGAATATTTTCCAAAAACTACACTTTTCCCAGATTCACACACTTTCATGACTGTTTAGTTGTTTCTAGATATCCACCCACTTTTGGAGACACCCAGCGATCATCTTAAAACTGAGAACTACTTTACCATACGTCTACGTATTAAATTTCATCAAAGGGTGGGAGACAGTGGTGCCAAATCACATAAATCTATAGGCCAGCAGTAGTGAGAGGAAAACGACTCCCAAAAGACCCCACTCTCCTTCCACCTCCAGCATTACCTCTCTGTGATTTCTATCACACCGCTGTTCACTGAATTTCTGCTAGAACCATTGTCACAAAGATAGGAGATATAGGAAAATTGCTCGTCTACTTGACCTTCCAAGGATGGAAACGCTTTTTATCGTCCACTCTCTTTCATTCTTTCTCCATCTTTTTATACTGCAGCAGCTGCAAGGCCAGAGACTGTGTCTGCCTTGCATTTCACTGTTGAACGAAGTTACTTTGATTGTGACATCTTATGGCAATCAAAATGCACGAGGCTGTTTTCCAGGACACCATATGGGCACAGTTATGCGCACAGTTGTGTTCTGTTAAGAAAAAACAATGCCCACATTTTCACGGAGGAGGAAACATGTGTATGATTACTGCAAGTGTAGTTTTTACCTGAGGTGCAGTCTTTAACAACAGAGGCTTTTCTATTGAAGGCAGATGTGATGACCTGACCAAAATGAGGACACAGAGGAGTACTGCCAAAACAAAATATCACATTATCTAATGAACCACAATAGACTTGAAGAAAAATACCACCACTATAGTACCAAGTAATGGAATCCATCTATTCAAGGCACATCTGCCATTTAGTCACATTAAGAAATACTGAATGGCATAAGCAAAGAGTCAGAATGAAGGTATTTGTCTGGTTGTATACTGTATGTAAATGCTGATGCTACGCACAGATGTAAAACAGAGAACATTTACTGGTACTGTTAACTAAAGTTTGCATACACAGAGGAAGTAATGCAAAGTGAAACAGTTATAAACCTAATTTAGACATCTTCACCTTATCTTTGTGCTGGAGAGCAGCAGTGCCAAAACAAGATCAAACTACATTGTACTTACAACATGGCACAGTGTATATTGTGTCGCGAATAAGCCACAGAATAGAGCTCAGATTAGAGTGAATTGGACCCCAAAGAGAAGTGGCATTGTAGAGTATCTTGCAGACCAGGTTAAATGCCTGCATTAGTCCTGCCTTAACCTTTTAACAGCAATGTTCTCTCTTCAAGGACAAACGTCTGGATTCACTCTGACCACCTGACCGGGTCCCATAGTGTAAAGTGCTAAATGGAAAAGCAAGGCCAGTCTTTTAAAGTCCGTTCACAACATCTAACTGGCAGAGTGGAGAGCTGTATATCCCGACCCAAACCTAATAGTTTTCAGTGGTGTACACTTGATGTTGTTTCCTGTATTCGTTATTTATGGAAACCAATAACCAAACCCAACTAACCCAAACAATTGTCGCTTCCGGCCAGACGTTGGAGCTATGAGGAGGCGATGTGACACATGGAAGTATTGAATTTAACAATGTTGAAGAAGAATGCTGCAATTATCTTGCTGGAGCAACTTGAGAAGCCTCTACGGATGGATCTCTGTCCAAAGAACCAGCTGTGAGTCCATGTGACTTTCATTCATAAGCCTTTGTTGTGGTGGAACTGGACAGGGCGAACCTAAGCAAACCAAATGGAATAAAGCTGCGAAATAAAACTTCCACTATAGTTTGGAGCAAAGAAAACAAACTGCTGATCTCCTTCCTACCCTTTGTCCCACTGCTCTATCTCTAAAGCCCTGAGCGAATATTACAAATTATCCCCTTGTGCAAACACTCCTGATAAATGGAGCTGGGAGGCCAGGCCTTAGGGAGCTAACAAAGCAAACATGACATGGAGCATTGCTCGACATCTCCATCCCCAGTGTGTTTTTACAGGGATGCGAACGCCTGGTCGTCTGGGTCAGATCGATGGCACATCGAGGCCTGCTTAGCAGCATTAACACTGCAGTGAGAGGCAAAATGTCATGAGATCTCCCTCTATGGTTTCTGACGTGCTACTTCACCAAAGAGCAGAGTCAGAGTCCAGTATGTATAAGGCTGTGGCTACACAGACAATACTTGATACTCTAATTGTTGCACTTATCAAACATATAGCCTTGATAGCCAAGGCTTTGATGGTGTAACACAGTAATACTCTCCAAATAAATTCATTCATATCATACTGTATGATCTTAAGACGTTTTGTTATAAGTCAAAGTTTTTCTAATCAGTAAGATTATGGTGTTTGTGAAATGTATGGCTATATTCAAAACCTACTACTACTACTACTAAAACATCATACTACTGACGAAAGCAGTGTGCAGTATACTGTACATACTGCAATGGACATTTGTGTTGTGATATTTTAAGCAAATCATCCGTCAACAGGGAAATAAAATCCTCTTGTCTACAGACTGGTCTCTTGAGAGAACTCCGGCCAGCTCATAGAGTCTGTGAGCGTGACTGCCTGGCTAGCTAGGTAGCGACCCCGGCAGACGCTAGTTTGCCGTCACAGCAGTTTGTGGAGCTTCTCAACTCCGAAAACTTTGGAGCAAATTTTCGATTCGGCATCAATTTTCATAAAAACTGCCAATATTCGCAATCTACATAGTTAATTTCTTGCCTCAAAAATTCTCAGAAGTGAATTTATTGGTGAAATAGCAACAAAAAATGTAAAAGAAAACTGTAAATTTTGAATTTGTTTGCATACTGCATACTACAACTACATTTTGGCCAAATCAGTAAGTACTGCCAGTATAGTATGTGGATTCAAATACAGCCTATGGGTTTTATTAGATAACAATTTTCCCAATTTTCAATTGTCAGTCAACTAGCTCGATACTACAATTGGATGTACTCAGGTTGAAAAACACACTTTTGCATAGTGAAATCATTTTAAAATTGAGTTACTAATATACACTCTGCAGGATTTGTTTAATTTGGGACACTGGATTTACTCTTGTAGGCCTACCAAACAGGTTACAAAGACAGTAGATGTGATAGTGATCATTTAATCATAGTCCTGTTCATGATTACGGTTAACCTCTATCTTGATCTATCTTCAGGCATCTACTGGTGTAAACAGCAAGACCAACTGACGCCATAAAAACAATGGGCTCTATCAATAAAGTCTGGTCTGTTCCAGTCTAGTGTGATCTTGTCTGGTCTGGCATGATCCTGCATGGTTTGATGGACTTTGACCTTGGACTTTATCTGGTTTGTGCTGGATTCCCACAAGAGATAATGCAGATGGCATCATGTAGGAGGTGGCCAAGAACAATGCCAACCCAAACAAGCACCAAATAAAACAAATTCCAGAGCTGTTATATCTGATGTCTAATGGCACTGGGAAATCATTTTAACTGCATCTCTTTGGTCCACAGTTCACAGAATAATGACAGTAGCTGTGATGGATAACTACAGATGTCAACCGCATTTTCAAAGTCGGTGTAGGTCTGCAGGATATCACATAAACATCACTTAAATGTCATCATGATCACTGAGCTTTGAGTCCTCAATTTAACAAACAATTCATACGTGTGACCAGTTTATATCTGGTGTCTCTTTCTTATAAATCCATGCCTAGCGTGCTTCACTCATCTGGCCTGGGTTGACTTTCTGGTGTGGCATGTGATGAGTGACAGCGTGGGGCCAGCCAATGTCAACTCCATAAGATAACAATAACAGTAGTATAACAGCGGTTCAGAGGGTGAGGAAGGATACATCATACCTGTAAGCTGAGGAGAAAGAGGCTTTTCCAAGCTTATAGAGGCTTCTGTAGGCTTACAGCTGGCATCCCAGTGCTTTCTTTTTACAGTACTACCACTGGTAAGTCAACAGTTAACAGAAAAAAACAAACAGCAAGGTAGAGTAAATCTTTAACAATGCATACATAAACACACAATAGTATGCCAGAGACAATCTAAACATAAAAACCCACACAACTGGTGATGGTTCTACTAATAGTCCAGATCTTTCAGATATGGCAGCAGCCACTCAGGGAATTTCCGTGTTTACTGACCAGCTTTTTCTGGTATGTAAAAAAAATTTAAATTCATGACAGGCATGCTTTGTTTTTACCAAAAACAGTTCCTGGGTATCTGTTCTATCACACGCTATCTCTTCATCACCTGCTATGCCTTCTGATGGTGAAAGGCATCGTGTTATCTTGACTGCTGTTCCATTTGTATTACGACCATAATTATCTGCATGTATCTGATACGCATTGTAATCAGCTTCATCTGGGTGACAGGCATTTCTTTTTCCTCTCTCGTGATTTAACACGTTAAACAAGAAAAGCGACTCCTACCCTGCACAGTGGCAAAAACACGAGCTTGCATTGTCAGTTACAGAGGCAAAGGAAGACCACGTATTATGAAATTAATAGCACTAAAAAAATAACTATAATTTAACTGGTGCAAGTAATAAATGTGAGTGAATGTTATTTTAGGACCAGCACATGGCAGGAGGGGACTTTTGCATAGGGGTGTAAATCACAAGTTTCATCACGATACAATATTATATTGATTCTTTGGACAACAATATGATATTTGATTAGGGGTGTCAGGATATTTTGATTCTGAATTGGAAATCGATTGAAATTAGCTTCTGATTTCGACCATTGAAATTAAAAGCAGAATTGGCAATTCTCTCAGTATTTTTTTTTTCTCTATGCCCCAACCTACTTGCTTGCGTCCGAAGTAAAAAAAAAAAGATAACACTTCAAAGTCGAACAGCGGATCTTACCGGTAGTCTGCAGCTCAAAGACAACACAGCGGATCTTACTGTTAGTCTGCTGTTCAAAGACGACACAGCGGATCTTACCGGTGTTCTGCAGCTCAAAGATGACACAGTGGATCTTACTGGTAGTCTGCTGCTCAAAGACGACACAGCGGATCTTACCGGTAGTCTGCTGTTCAAAGACGACACAGCGGATCTTACCGGTGTTCTGCAGCTCAAAGATGACACAGTGGATCTTACTGGTAGTCTGCTGCTCAAAGACGGCACAGCGGATCTTACCGGTAGTCTGCTGTTCAAAGACAACACAGTGGATCTTACCGGTAGTCTGCTGCTCAAAGACAACACAGCGGATCTTACCAGTGTCCTGCTGCTCAAAGACAACGCAGCGGATCTTACCAGTGTCCTGCTGCTCAAAGACAACACAGCGGATCTTACCGGTGTCCTGCTGCGCAAAGACAACACAGCGGATCTTACTGGTAGTCTGCTGCTCAAAGACGACACAGCGGATCTTACCGGCAGTCTGCTGTTCAAAGACGACACAGCAGATCTTACCGGTAGTCTGCTGTTCAAAGACGACACAGCGGATCTTACCGGTAGTCTGTTGCTCAAAGACAACACAGTGGATCTTACCGGTAGTCTGTTGCTCAAAGACAACACAGTGGATCTTACTGGTAGTCTGCAGCTCAAGGACGACACAGCGGATCTTACCGGTAGCCTCCAACGAATCGTGGATTTGGAGAATTGTGACACGCCTATTTTGATGATATCACCAAGTCTGCCCCGATACGATTCGACTCAACTTGAGTCAACTTGATCACTGAATCGATATATCGACCAAGATCGATGTATCATTACACCCCTACTTCTGCATGGAAAAAAGCCTGCATACAGGCATAGTGTGAAACAAAGTGAAAACACCTGCTGTTGTGGTTCTGGTGGTAATCCAATAGCAGATGTAAGTCATGGGGCCTTTGCATCAGAAGGAAAGGCGAGCTCCCCAGAGCTTCCAGGCTCCTAAATAACGTAACACACTTTTGCTTTAGTCGAAACAGCAGCTAAGGGTACACATAAATCGTGAGAGCACAGCTACATCAGCACTTAGGTCATTTTGACGGCCCCTTTCATCGTGCCATGCGCCACCCCTCTAATAAAATGAGGAAAGGCTGCTGATGCTGTGGCACACTTGCACTTTTGAACACAAGCATCCTCACACATATGCATATTTATTTCTGTGTGGGTACATACAATACATGCATGTGCAAAGGTGCACATGCATGTACACTACTTACAAATCACATACATCAAAAGCACACACACAAACACACACACACACACACACACATGCAGCCAATATCCCAAGTCAGGCATCTGGAAAATATCTCAGCTTGTGAAAGGCCTGTATAAGGGCAGCTGCAGTCCAACTGTGTAGGCATGTCAGGGAGACTGAAGAACAGCAGGGAGCCAGAAGGATGAGGTGAGGGGTGTAGCGAGCATAGCGCCATGTTGAAAGAAATCAGTACTACCTGGGGAGAGAGAGCTGGTACATTATGTCCTACCACTTAGCTTTCATGCTGTTATTTTTGTAGCATTTATTGCCTCTGGCACTGAGCTCTTATGGATGCTGTGTTAACTGACTTGTTAGATGCTAAACACTGTATTTAATTTAGAGATGATGCTGAAATCGTAATCTTGATTTTTTACAAATGAGGAAATAAACAGGAACAGAAAGCCATTCATCAGTAATAAACAAACCAATACTGAGGCTTTGTAGTTTGAGCAAATTTAATAAATGGACTGAGCTCCAGACATATTCCATGTTTTATGGAGCATAGTCGAAGCTGTGCAATGCATTAGGAAGCTGCAGGCCTGCAGACGATATTAGAGAGGCTTAACAACCTCCAAATGGCATTTAATAGTTATTACTACAGGTCAAGACAAAAAAAGGAAAACGACAAACAAAACAAACCAAAAAAAAAAACGAGCACAGCACCATGGATCATAATCTACACCATTTAGACAGCAAAGACATCTGATTTAAAACGGGTGTTACAGATGTCATGCACATCAACCTTAAGACATCCTCACTGAAAAGAGGTTGAGGATTACATTATCACTTTTATGATGCTTCCAATGCTATCACTAAATCATGGCAGTTTCAGTGCCATTCTAAACCTGGAGGAGGGATGCCACCTGAAGGGATGATGGTGCTCAAACACGTCCTCACTCAGCAAGGAGAAGGCAAAAATGGCTTCCAGAACTGAACATGTCACATAGAGGAATAGTGACATGTAACATACCAGGTCAGTTTATCCTTCTAATTGCAATTGTGATATGATTTGCAATATTAGAGGAAATGGTAATTTTTGTGATTATTATTATTCTCATTTTCATTGAAAAACATATTATGGTGATTATGGTGTGTTTTATGCTGGGATCTGTACCAAACAGAGATGTTTTCATAAGTCTGTGGAATATGATGTGTAGGCCAGAACATCTCTGCAGCATGACAATATTGAATTCAAAGTGGTATTTTGATATTTTGATACAATTTTGATTAATTGTGCAGCCCTAGAACCTATTCTGCTTCATGACAGAGCTCAATAATGATACCACCGATGAAGGTAAAAAGGGCCTGCTGCAGCTTGTATATCAGACCTTCTACTGTAGCAAATGATTGCCCCAGAGGGGGTGTGGGGTGTAGGTGGGGTCTATCTTTTTAAATGACTGATGTCTGGGGGACGCAAGGTGTCAAGGGGGACTTTGGTAAATGGCAGCATGTGGCAAGGTCGCCTCTCCATTTGTCTGCCAGTGGGATGGCAAAGGGCCGTTGCGTAGCGGGGCTATAGCTCTGTGACTGCCTGACAACCTCCTGCGGCCCTGCAAGCAATGGGGGCCCTCCATCTTGTGTCACCATGGGGATGTCTAGGACTGGCGTGGTGCAGAGCAAAGTGCCCTCCCCTCCCTTTCAGTGCCTCTGTGCACCTCCCGGAAGCATCCATCACAGCGTTCCCCAGTGGGGCGTGGGTAACGGATCGACTTTCCTCTGGAGCGCTAATCAATCCGACTCTCGCTGCCTCTCCCTGGGAACATTTATGGCCTGCCATAAAGCAGGCCTTTGGGGCATTACGGCACCCAGTAATCCTGCTAAGTGAGCAATATTTCCCATCTCTGGGGCTGCAGTTAGGCGGGCTTGGGCCATAAATAGCAGAGTTAATCTGTGGCCGTGACTTCTCGGCCAACCCTCAGTAGTCACAACCCCACTGGGGCCAGGTGGGAGCCACCCGGCGGCCAAGGTAAAACAACTCGTGAGACAAAACGATGAGATGGCCTTCTCCAGTGAAGGAAGTGTTGGATCGCTGCTTTTCCCTTTTTCCCCTACCACTCTGTAGTCTGCTCTGGTGGAAAGAGCCACAGAGGGAGCAAGCATCTATCACGGAGGATACAGGGCCCAGTTAGAACTGATGCACCACTGTAGTTCTCTCTATTAGCCAGCAAGTTCATAAAGTATCTATGAAGAAAACAGTTTGTCACTGTGCACTCCAAACACCATTCATTACAGAGCCTGGAGTTCACAAGTAGCTACCAACAACAAAATGCATTAACATAAAGCAGAGAATAGCAGAGCTGGACGAGGCCATATGCATGCTGATCAACTGACCTGTCTCTGAACATACAGTTATAATAACTTTATGAGATGTGAAGTGAAAACCAATGACCAGAAACCCAACATGAATGTTAAAAATAAGCCACAAAAGGAAAACACTAAAGCCAAGAATGCGGCTGTATTCTTTCAGACTTCCTGCCAAGGTCAGCGGGTTCTCCTCAAAGGGGAGCCACTTCCCCATTTTATGCCCAGCTGAGTTAAAACGGATATGTCGATGTGCTAGTATTTCATCAGAACATCTTAAAACGGGCCGTTTTCTCTCAGGGCACCGGTGGGAGTTCCATATAGTAAAACATGGAAGATAGAAGGCAAAGCTAGCCTTAGGTTGAGCGTTGCCAGAGGGCTACATCAACCACCTCCCCTTCACCGATAACCACTGCTGCTAGGGTTGATCCCATTTCATTTTATTTTATTCCGCCCATCATGCATCAAAATGTCTCCCTGAGGTACCCCGGCTTTGAGCAGAGGCCTCCGTCTCTTTTTTGCTGGAAGGCCAAGTCTCTCCATCACACCACGGGTGCAGGAGTCAAGGTCTTCAACCCTCGGCCCTCAGCAGCCCTGCTCGGCTCAGCCAACCCCCCAGGCTGCCTGCTTGTCAGTCAGAAAAGCTTGCTGACTTTTTTAGTCTTTGGTTCAGGTCAGAAACCCGACGTTGTTTTCCCATTCAGAGCGAGGCAGAAACATGACAGGTGTCCATGGAAACAACATTTGTGCAGATGTTTCCAGTTCTTTGAAGATTTCAGAGGTTTTTTTAAACATGTAAGGTCAGTTTTCACCGTGCTGCCGTACATCTTGGGCGGAAAAGGGAGGATCGGAGCATGGTTTAATCAAACAGAGGACAAAATATGTATCTGTTTATCAGATTTAACATCAAGCTGAAGCAGTGCTATAATGTATTAGACACAAGGAAAGACGGATTAAACAATGTTGTTTTATATAAGACAGTTCAGCAGAAAAGACGAAGGAAATAGAAAATATGCAATCTAATTCAATGCATTAAGTATGGCAGCGATCATACATGTAAAATACAACGTCAAAGAACCTAAGGGAACTGCAGCCTTTTGAGAAGCATGATATGGAAATAATCATACCTCACATTTTTTGTTGACTGGGGTCTTTCCTGTACATACTTCACTTCAAACAGTGAACACATGTTTTGAATACAGGCCAATTAATCAAACCTTCAAAAGAATTTAAGACTGTCTTGCACTTTCAAGACCATCTTTCATCACTTATTATTTTTCCAGGAAATCCAACTCCTGCCTTGTCAAACTGTGATCCCGCCGAGTGTGAGGCATAGACTCTGAAAGACTCTGACATGTTCTTTGATTCCTCCATTTGCTGTTCTTCATCTTATCTTCTCATGTCATATTTATAGTAGCAGCCAGCACACAGCCATTTGTGGTTAACCTCTGCTGATGAATCTTGTCAAGAGTATTGTTCTTCTCTCTCCGCCCTCGCCTTTGAAGCGATGGAGGCCTCCTCTCTGTTTTAGACCTGGGCACCGTCCAAGAGGGCTCTGTCGGAGCTCTGGTTAGCCCAGCTCCAGCTCACTGGGTTTCTGGGGTGGTGATGGGGGCCCTGAGTGATACTGGAGTACCACAAGTCACTGCTGTTGTTGCAGCTGATGGTCCTGGCCAAGCCTGAGTAATGCTCTGGGGCTCCCAAATCATTTCCACTTGGAGCAGGAATGAACCCCAGCTACGATTGGATTCATATGGTCTGGATGGCTGACAAAAAAAAAAACCCTCTCATCATCTGGATGTATAGCAGCTCCCCCATCAGGCAGAGGACTCTCTTGCTCTTTGTATTTATGACCAATAAAAGCTCACTAACTGATGTAATCAAAGACCATGGACACAGAGGCTGCACTGTAGGTGAAACAGAAGATTGGACTGTTCCCCTGAAGAGATGTTATCACTGTAAGGCTCAGTAAGCATGAACCTGTGATCCACTCCTACCCTGCGAGCAGGGATTTCAACTCCCTTACAGCTAAAAGAGGAATAAGGAGCATTAACTTTGTACAAGGGACTACGCCACCGAGGGGGAACTGGAAAGGAGGAGGGAGAAGGATGATATTCTTAGCACTGACAGTGCTGCTGCACTCATAAAACCTTTGCTTTATCTCTCCCAACAATCAGTCTAATTATGTTCATTGGAGGAGTCCAATTAATCCTCCATTGTCAGCCGGTGGCTAAGTGTTTCTCTACCCCTCGCACTGCCACACACAGTCACAGTGGAATCTGCAATTAACACTACCCAAATTTATTTAGCGCCACTTGCCTCAGCTTCTGACTCCCTCCAATTATGCCTAATCAATTCCACCAGGAGGTGGCGGGGGAGCGGGGCACTGGGGAGGTCACTGTCATTTGCTGCGACAAACCCCTGTGCGCCACCCAAAGGCCAGACGTGTCAGTGATGTTGTCATGTGGCAAGACATGCAAGCGATACTCGCTGAATAGCTAACTAATACCCCAGCTGCCCCTGCCCGTGGTGCCTCCTCTTGCTCCATTGTTGGTGATAATTGAAAAACTTGCGATATGGACTAAAGGTGGCAGCACTTGGCTTTCAAAACCCTCCGGACAAACATGCCAGGACCTGGCCTGGCCTGGCCTGGCCTCGTCTCCAGGCTGCTAATTAAATGACCACAGAATAACTGAACTATAAGGACTGTAACCTGTCACTAGTGCCCGGCTGATGAAAATAGTCCTGTCTATTCTATTAAATAAGCTGTTCTAAGTGCACAGTGGATACAAGTGATGGCTCCACACGAGCAGGAAGTCAGACAACATTTTGCAGAATTACCAAAAGTATTGCAAGGAGAAAAAATATCAATGGAAATGTTCACAGTTAAGTGCATAACTATAACCTGACCCTGTCAGATGGTTTGCCATCTGGAAAAGCGGCAGGCACTTTCAAAAAATACTTGGCAGGTGATTGGATGAACCATCTGTCAATCAAGGCAAAAACATCACCTTCAGTGACATTCTTTGCTCTTCTTCTGAAGAAATACTCTAGTTCTGATATAACTGATGCTATTGCAGCTACGCTAACCTCTTCAGGAGCCGCCATTGTTGTTTAGACCAAACTGTCCCCTCTCTGTGTCGTGTCACGCTGTGGTCTCACACGCTTAAGCCACGCCCCTTGCTGCAGAAGCTCCTCACAAGACGCTGATTGATCCGTACTCTGGCTTGCCGGACACAAACGCATTACTTGCAGCCTGCCAAGATGGATTTTCGTGTGACATTTGATTCCGCAATTCTTGCGTGATCTTGTGACATTGCTAGAATCCAGGGGCCCTGCAAGATTAGCATAACTATGTTTGGAGAATAAATCGTATAAAATTGGAAATCACCTAGCATTTGGTTCAATCAAAAAACGTTCTCTTCTTGGTGGCTAAAGATACATTTCTCTTTACAACACCTGCTACATTAAAAGTTCTCACTGTTTCAACCTAAATACTGTGCCTGTTGCAGAAAATATACTGTACACACTTTGTTACCCAGCAAAATATATAACCATAAAGCCAAATGTCGTATTGCACTGAACTCCAACCTTGCACTTTACTGCAGCCTTAAAATGACCAAAGTTGAACTGTCTAAAATGTAGTATTTGTTGCAAAGCTGTAATATTGGACTGGATCTGACAGTTATCCTGTGGGGTAGATACATGACATGTGCTTCTGCATATTTGCAGCATGTGGTGTAATATATACAGTATCTGTATGCGCATGTGAAATCTGTATGTATGTATACAGGCATGTGCACAAGCATATGCATATCTTTGCAGTATGTCAATGTATGAAATTTAACATGCTCACTCATGCTAACATTTCCACATTGTGTGTATGCGTAAATTCACTGCCCATGGCTCACAGGCAGGTTGGCCTCCCAGCGCTGTCAAACCAAAGCCCCGCAGTGGGCACAGACACTAGAAAGGTAAGCCCACTGACTGGAATAACCATGTTACAAACCCGCCGTAAAACGCCACTAATATTTAATGCCTTGCTGTCAGGTCTGAAGGGCACAGGCACATGGAGGGACTGTGCAGCCAAGTGTGCGTTCCTCTGCAAGGCTCACTGCATCTGACTGTGAGCGGAAAGAAAATCAGAACAAGGGTGTGTGCCTGCGTGTTTTTTGTGTGTGTGCGCTTCTAGCTGACAAATAAAAGAAAAAAAACAATCTTTATTTGCCTTACTAACTGAACTTTTTTAGCTCCCAGCATTAATATTTTCGCTGATCCGTGTCAGCTGCAGACACACCGCAATGCTTCCTCACCGCAGAACAGCCGGTGGCAAGTCCCTTACTAATCCACGGGGTGTATCAGGTGATGGAGGCATCACCGGACCTGATAACATCGCAATGTCTCTGGCAGGATCAGGTTGAAGAGGCACCTAGTGGGTGAGGCCAGGCTAATGGCAGCGGATATCAGATCATGGCCTGTCACTGTATAAACCCTGGGCTTGTGTAATCCTCCGATAATAGACACATTTAGAACCAAGGACGCCGGTGAAACTGTCAACATGCCAGCCATTGTGAATCTAATGAAAATCAATGTCAGAGGTGACATGTGTGCATGCGGCGTCTGTGTTTCTGTGTGTATGTATGTGAGACAGATATTTACTGTGTGCATCTGTGTGTGTGTGTGTGTGTGTGTGTGTGTGTGTGTGTGTGTGTGTGTGTGTGTGTGCATCCATATCTATATGTATGTGTGTATCTGCATTTGGTAAAGCATGTAAGTCTGTGTGTATGTGCATTATATGTGTGCAAGTCATATGAGGATGTTTGAGTGTGTGTGTCTATGGGTGTTGGGAGGGTCTGGCACTAAGAATAGCATTCTCCTTTTGACCCAAGTGCCTGGCTGTGTTAATTCTCCAGTGTAGCGTATTACTTTCACACCGACAGCAGTTTAAGTACAGAGCCCCCTGCACCAGCGCAGTCCAAACACAGGCACCTTGGGATGCTGTCCACTTAAAACAAGCAGTGGGAGCGCATTAACATTTCAAGGTATTATTTCAAACGTGGGGGGAAATTGCTGCTGAATATTTCATGCGCGCCAGTACGAGTCGTATGTATCCCTCTGTGGCTGCGGCGGTGGCAGAGGTCGGGGGGTTGGCGGTTCGGTGGGGGGGGGCTGCCGGTGAAGACGAGACCTGTGGGAGCCAACCTGGGCATTCAAAGCGAGTCTGGTGATACAGTCCTGTGCTACGTCAGTGTCAGAGGGGACTCCGCTTTGAAGAGCAATTATACTACCATTACCGGCTCATTAATTAAACTGAGAGCGACCAGGCTAATTCAGCCCTGTGACCCTGCAGAACGTGCTCGCAGCTCGCCGCACCGCTCAGATATTATCCAATCAGTATTGCAACGACGCACCGCTAATTGGTGATGTTGTTATGTCTGCGGCTCGGTGTCACGGCTTGAGTCTGGCCTTTGACTTCAATCACATGTCACGCCTTCCAATTACTCCCTGATGTTTCCCACTGTGTGCTATGTAATTAAGTGAAAATGCATAAAATGATTTTGAAAGACTCTTTTCAGTCTTATTCTGAGTCATTTGGTTCGGAAAGTAAGTCTACCAAACAGAAGTTTCATTTCAAAATGAATAACCTAGCCTTTGAAATATTTACATCTGCGCCTACACACATGAACTGACATTTGTTACTACTGAGATTACATAAGTGAACACAAGTCCTCAGCTATTTTACACAAACTGGAATATCTTAGAGACACTAAATGCTGATAAGTTGTATAATACTAATTGTGCTCCCCTACTGTGAACCTGTGACTTCAGACTGAACATACCGGGCACTTCACGCCCGTATGAACTGAGAGTCCCACCCATTGGGCCATCTCCGCCCCTCAGGGCCCGGGGTACCGGGAACCCTGACCCTCTTCCCTCCGAGGGGTGAACCGCAAAAACCACACCCCCATCTGGATCCAGCTCCTCAGGGACTGCTAGGGGGCGTGTCAACCCCCAGTCTGCCACTTCAACCCCCGCCTCAGGGTGTACATGCTCTATTGTGCAAAAGCAATCACTCTTACCCCCCTTCCCCCTCCCCACCTCCCCTTTCTTTGTTTTGCAAATGGCCTCTCCCACATCATTTTACATACACACTCCAACCACCGAGCTCTGGGGACTGTCCAGGAAGTAATTGTGGCTTTTGTGCGTGTGGTCCCCCCCCCACCCCCCCCTTCTTCCTCAAAGGAGCCGCGCCCCCTTGTCAGCTGTCATCATGCCTGCAGACCCAGGGGCCTAATGACAGGATCTATAGTACATGAAAACACAATTATAGCCCTTGGTTCAATTGCTACTGTGTGAATGGCCTTTAAAAGAGGAAAAATGGAACCAAACACATGCTGCCTGCTCAGACGCATATAAGTCTGAACAATATCCCCTAAATCACAACCCATTAAAACACACAGTGTCATTCTAAGTCTGAACATTTTAAACACACCCTGTTTAAGCAGCTCTCTCCTTACATTGGTGATATGCTAATTATAGGACGTGCTCGACGCAAGGAGATTTCTGACTGATACATTTGACCTTGTGTAGCGGCGCTACTTGCTGTTTTAATGAGCTCATATGAGCGACGGCGCTGGCATATACAACCCACACATGAGCCTCTGTGTTCCGGCGGCATTTCATTATCTCTGACGATGTTGTTTTCACGGCAATATTTTGAAGCCACATTAAGCATCCATTACAAGACGCTGCAGGAAACATGTTGATGGAACCTGCAAAAGATCCACCGCCTGGGCACAATATTGCAAGCCCTGATGTACTTCACATTAGGCAGTCAAAATGGCAGAAGAGGAGAGGAGAGGCCTGCCACCATCTTTTTCAAATGGGAACAGTGACCCCCAATGGACGATGCGATGCAATCTAGCAAAGGGTTAACACAGCGTCATCCACCACCTCCTCATGTGTGAGGGTGCAATAACTCTCTGATGCAGCAGGGGTCAGTGTTGTATCACGGCAAAAACTGAACACAGCGAGAAAGAGGAGGAAAGCTGTGGCTGCAAAGATCACATCTGTCTCAGTGACACCACTAATCCCATTTAAGCCGTCTGAGTTAATGTCCAGCTTTGCTAGTCGCCAACCCCCCACCCCCCCTTCCCAGGCACAGGGCTATGAAAACAGGGGCAGGGGCCTCGGCAGATCCCATTAATGTAGTGACCATAATGGGCTAAAGTGGCAAAGATGACACTTAGACACTTAAATGTTCAGACGCCGCCAAGTAGGCAAGCACTTCATCACAGCCACTTATACAGACACATACACAATAATCTACACACACAAATAACACTGCACACACAGAAGTATGTATGTGTACGCACACGCAGGAGAACACACAAACCCCATCGGAGCAGCACATAAACGAGATGCACTACACGTTGGAAGACACATGCGACAACACGTTCTTCAAGCCAAGAAGCAACAATTAAATGGAATCTAATTAAATAGGTGCTAATTGAAGCGCTAATTAACTAAAACAAATTGATACAACTGTGACAGGGAGAGAATGAGGCATTTGTAAATGGCGGTGGAGAACAATACGAGTAGCAGCCGACTGCAGGAACGCATCAGGATACAGCCTGGCCTCTTATTGTCTTACCCCCTCTCAGGCCTGTCAAAACACACAGGCCTCCAAACAAAAGACCTCTCACAACTACAGGAGGCTTCTCTTTTCAGTAGAGGCTCAGGACTGCCACCCACTTCCATTCTAGCTAACAAACACCAGATCCCTACGTCCTCAAAGCCTCCCATGTAATACAGCACCGCTCACAGGACGGCTGCCAGCCTCCGGACACAGAGGTAGCAAGGGAACCTGACCCCTCACAGTGCCGAGTTACACTCCTGTTTCTACGGTTTTATTGAAGGCCGCTAGCATTATTTTGTACTGAGGCTATAATTTTGAAGAATTCAGTCTCTTCCCTCATCTATATTTTCCTCAGCGAAACAGCCGAGACACTAATAACACATTAAATTCACACAGATAAAATTTGTGACTCACCATGTCTATTTAATGCTTGGATGGAACACTGGGGCAGATTGTTTCTGAATTATTTTCCGTTGTCGTAAATGTCCCATTGCAAAAGTGATTCAACACACCTCATGAATAGGGAAGGTGTATTGTTAGGATTTTATTGATACTACTACTACTCTTTTCAATACTCCTTATCGGTTCGGTTCCAACACTCTTGCCAGTTCTTTTTCATTACTGAATAATTGCTTTTTAATATAATATATTAAAAAGAATAAATTCAGAATTGGATTTGGATTTACTTATGATTCTAAATATAACTAAATGTTTCTAGAGCAGTAGTAGAGCTAAAACAGTAATGTATACTATATAAACGCAATAATATCTTACTGGAAACTAATCTAAAATGTCAATAAAATAAATAATATTCCTGAGTGAAGCTGATAAAGACTGAAGAACACAGACATCAGTCAGTATCAGTAATTCCTCCTGTCCTCTGTAACTTGCTACAGCTGGTTGAGGGAGGAGGGGCTGCTTTGTTTCAGCCAGCAGATAAGTTAGTTTACATGAATTTTAAGATGCGTGGCAAATTAAGATATACAGTTAGACTACATAGAGACCGCTTTTGTTTTAACTTGTTTGCAACAATTCACTATTAATGCGCCGTGCTTGTGTAAACATAACAGCGGTGGATGAGAGACTGCAGCCGGAGCTGATGAAATATTGTTTTTCTACACGTTTACATCATGTTTATGCTTGTTGAACAGGTGTATCGATAAAGTATTGGCTTTTTACTCGCGAAGGTTTTATTGCACTTACAGTAGCAAGCGTAGTTGTAGTAGTTATCTTCACTTCACCTGGTTTATTTCCCTGTCTCCACCGCCGCCTCTCTGCTCAGCTATTTGCTGACATCGCTCCATGTGTGCTTGTGTGTGTGTGTGGTTAGAGGAGCTCAGCCCCGAAACAGATAGCGAAGGAGATTCGCGCTGCAGTGTGATAATGAATTACACCAAAACGTTAAAAAGTACAGATAAAAGAACCAATGACATCAGACACCTGTTGCCCCTTTGGTGTTTCCAGAGAAGGTTTCTCTGGTACACAGGAAGTGCTGCCATGGCTGAGTAAACGAGGAAAAAAGAGCACCATCTACAGAACATTTATTAAAAAATATATACAAGGAAAATGATGTCATGTTAACTAAACACATTGCGTAAATGACAAGCAATCTTTTAAAAAACACCACAGCACTAAAGACCAAGAACTACTAACAAAGAGACTAAGATCTCGCATTGTAAAAATGTAAAAATGATCAAATTAAAACGTTGGTTCACTTTTTATCAGGAAGAATCATATCATAGGTGGGTGACACTAGCAATCTGATATCTCATTTGTATTCACTAAAAGGCCAATATTGTCTGACTTCTGCACATCGGTCTGATGTGACTTTAAAGGCGGCACAGTCTGAGTCTAGGCTGAGCGACCTCATTTCTAACACTGTTCTCTGTTTCCCTGAACGGTGGTGTTCAGAGGCGTCAGAGCGCTTCAAATGACACCTCGAGTAAGAGGTAGATTTAGAAAGGGCTCTTTGTTGAAAGCGATTGTGATGCAGGTGTACAATCTGCACACACACACACACACACACACACACACACACACACACACACAAAGCTATGGCTTTATAACCTACTGTTTCTGATGTTCCTTCCTGTTTCCATCTGTTTAAGACCTTTGCGATTAGCTTGTTTGATGAAAGCATTACACAATAAACCTGACTTCACCTGAGCTCAGACTCTGATGCTCTACTTTGCAGAAAGCTTTTGCAGGAGGAGGAATCCGACCCCAGACGCCTGAGATTTCCTGGAGCACACATTTCTGAATTGCTCCCTGACCATTACTGTAATATAAACCACAATGATACTGTAAATCATAAAGCACGAGGTGTAATAAAGTGGCTCTCCCTGCTGTCTGTTCTAGTTAAACATCTACCAGGGGCAATACATCTGTTGCTATAGCTACAGATTCTCCGGTAGATGCAAAGCCGGAATATGATGTTTGCCTGGGAGGTCCCGTTTTAATAAATTACGCACAAAAAGAAAGCAATCACAACTAGACAGCTCGCAAAGCGCAGAGGAATAACGTCCAGACAAATGTATTACGGGGCTAACACTCAACACCCCAACTCCAAAACCTAATGACTGCGCCGAAAAAAAATTCTGCACTGCGATGTAACAGCAAAATCAAGAAATGCTGTAAAATAATGCTCTTACCCTATACAGTAATATCAGATAACACACAGTACTTTATATCCAGGAGGAGTTTCTCCTTGCCTGTGTTACCTAGTCCAATCCCAGCATGCACCAGCCCCAGCTCCAGCAGAGCATGGCTTTAGATCCCTGCTAATTTAATGTTGCCAGACCTAATTGTCCCCAGAGTGGTTGCTCTGAAGTAGCCCTGCTGTATCTCAATGACTATGGCTTGTTAAAAATGATGGGACGTGTGTGTGTGTATGTGTGAGTGAACCTACAGTACAGCAACCCGGCCAAGCACCTTACATGGCCTGACATTAATCACTGTGCACTGTCCCATGCAATATTCACCTGGCTAAGCACAGCAGGCGCAGAGGTTGTCTGGCTTTGTCATTCGCTTCCCTTTATTTCCACTTCTATTTCAGTCTCTCTCTGTCTCTCTACCCATCTCTCTCTCTCCTAGTCTAAAGGGCTGGGAGGCTGCGGCTGTAGCCGTGGGGAGTGGAGAGGTGATTGATATTGAGGAGAAATCCTGAGATTGCTAAACATTCCTGGAGGTTGAACTTTAACTAACTGACAGAGTAATTTTACTGGTATTCCTATTGGATTCTGGTTTATTGGGATTTCTCCTGTAGGTCACATTTATCACATCTTGCCCTTGGATTATAAAGGGATCTCGTAAACTGGGAATCCACCAAAAGTTCCTGGGTCTACTTTTCAAGGAACTAAAAGGTTCCTCTAGCTCACTGTTGTCTGTGTTTCCATCGACCTTTGAAGATTAGGCAAATTAGTCCGCTGACGTATCAAAAAGTAACATCACATGGGACGAGGGCTGCTGCTGCTTGCAGAGGTAAATACACTCTGCAGCCTGCAGTTCAGTGTGGCCGCCTGTTTCATCTAAAATACACACTGGAAAAAATTTTAGGTTTTGTCTCAGTGCGAATATAATCACTGCTGCATAGCCTATATTTACTGATGCACGTTGGATGTAATGAATGAAATGCAGAGGAAAATGAAACTAAGAGCGTCTGTTTCCACAGTAAATCATCTGTTGAGTGTTTGAAGGTTATTTATTCATGCTTTAGAACGTTAATGCTGTGAAACAATAACTTTTCTTTCTCTCATTCACAGCACCGCCACAGTACATCTCTCTCTCTTCTACCGCTCTCTCTTTTTTTTTTAAAAATGAGTCGGGAAGACAACAGCAGAGCCTAACTTTACTTTCAATGTTATCAAAGAAAGAGAAATGCTCTCCCCTCGTCCCAAAATGGCCCTAAATAGATAGAGTGCTTCCTTGTTATATGAATGAAGCGGTGGAGTTGAAGCAGTGGCGCTGTGTGTGTGTTTCACCAATCAGCGACGGTCATCCCTGCAAACTCCCGCCCGAAAGTTCCGGTACTTTTAGAAAGTACTACCCCCACGATCAGGGCCTCTATGGGGCTAAAAAGGTCCCATAAAATGTCCCCAGAACTTAATTTAGACCCTGGTCCCAGCAGTTGAAGCGCATTGAGTTCCTCAAAAGGTTCTTAGTTCTGGGGGAAAGTTCCTGTGGTATTAACAGGGCTATAGTGTGCAATCTGTCCATCTATGGAGCCGGTATCCATTCTGACAGACCAGTCATAACTTAACAGGAATATCTGACACCTCTGAGTTTACCAACTCTCCAAATCTCATCATCTGGGGCCAGTTCAGATTGGAAACCAGTTCAACTCCAAACTGTCCCCTGGGACTGGAGCAGCGCATATAAAATCTGCTCTCCCTCCCACCTCTATTTCAACACCAGTGGGACTGTTCCCTCGTCCTTTCCCAGCCTTCCCCCCGGCATCCAGGGCAAAGTCAACACCACCAGCCCCAGTGGAAACCCACTGGGACGAGTTTGGCTCCTCACACTAAGTCCACTGTGGTCAGGCCGTCTGCTGAGCAAAAATAGACGGCATTTAGGAAACTTGACAACACACAGAGAGAAAGGTACGCGCTCCCAGACACTTATTCATGTAGGGAAAGGGAAGGGAGAATAAAAGTCTACTGACCTTTTTACAAAAAAATCCCAAAAGTTTCAATTCTTTACATATCATCTATGGGAAGTCTTTACCTTGAATTGACTCTAACTAACCATAATCAATATCAGTGACTCCAAGATTGCTTCACTTGGATTTTTGGTTTTCAAAAATGATGTGCTGTCATTCCGACATTTATTATGGTGATATATAACCTCTGCAAGAAACATTGTCTGATCTCTGCTCTAATTAGCTGGCTTCACTACTTCAAAGTTTCTTATTTATGACATTCCCATGCTACCATGGTAGATGCTGCTGGGCTGGAGGCTCATCAAATGTTCTTGTAATTCCTTGGTCAGCAATTGAAGTTAATGAAGTCATAAATCACTCATTTTCAACATTCCTAATTTGTAGTTGTACTGTATATTTAAAGTGGTTCAATCCATAATAAGAAGTCTTTTAAAAAAGTGGCCTTTTACTTTAGTCATGGTTGAACCACAGTAGAAAAACAAGGTTTTTGTGAATATAGTCAGGATAAGGTGGTGGCTGGTTCAAAACCTTGGTACAGCTGGGAAGTAGTTTAGTAAGTAAATAATACTCATCCTTTCATCAACCACTGCTATTGTGGTGCCCTACAGCAAGGCACTAGTGGTTTAATGCAATATATAACTATATGCGCAGAAAAAAGGTTGCATAATCTATAGCCTTTCCATTAATTAAAACCAAAAATGATTAAAATGTTTTCTAAAATGTATTGAACATAATACTGAAATGAAAGCAGATGCTCATATTCCTTCTGATTTCTGAAATTCGTAGGCAAGGCAACTAAAATCTCCAGGGAATTTCTAATGTCAGCAATCACTTTATCAGAGTGTGTGTGTATTATTTTTTAAATAATCAGATACCTAATTTTTGGAATGAAACTCTTTATATTGTCATTTATCTCTCTCTTGCACAGGTGCATGTGTGTTCATCTGCTAACTGGTCTTTGATGTGGTAAAGACGATTATGATGTGATCGTGCATACATGTTCATGTTACAAGCAGCTGACTAATTGATCTGTCAAGGTCTATTACGAGTCACGCTCCTCCACTCGTCTCAGTCTTTCTGCTCTGCACACACATGCGCACACTCTCGCATGTGATAGACACCTCTGCAGCGCGCCTCATTATCCACTCATCTAATAATGCTCTTTGTTAAATTGCAGTGTTAACCTGAGTAACAGGAGTAAAGGCCTTTTCTATCACGTTACCACTTACAAGCTTTCCAACCCCATAATTACATCAAGGATGTCACAATTTAGGGCTGATCTCATTACGAGTGCAACTGTAGATAGTGTTTCAGTTCTTCCATCAACCACAACATTATAAGCAGATAAACGTAAAGTGGGCAAAAGGTGTAAGCCTCGGGAGAATAAGTGGAACAAACATTTCTTTGAGGTGGAGGAAAGCACGTTTCAGTTACAGTAAATGAAACATCTTGTGTCTTGTAGCCAAAATAGAGCTAGGGCTGTCACAATAACCGCAATATTGCAATACCGTGCTATTCACTAGCCAACCGCAGGGGATGGCATGCAACCGCCACAACCGCTGTGTCCACTTTTAAAAAAAAAATCGTTTCTGAATTCTTTGCAATGGGAGCGCCGCCTATTTACTATATGCTACAAACGGCAGATGCGTGACGAGG
Source organism: Sebastes fasciatus (assembly GCF_043250625.1). Taxonomy (NCBI): domain Eukaryota; kingdom Metazoa; phylum Chordata; class Actinopteri; order Perciformes; family Sebastidae; genus Sebastes; species Sebastes fasciatus. The sequence goes on from NC_133800.1 coordinate 6,111,180, forward strand.
CGCTGCACGTTTGTTTGTTTTTTTCTGGTCGCCAAGAGTTGAAAAATGTTCAGCTTTAGGTTAAACACTGCGCTCGTCACTGTTACTTTTTTACCCCGCCATCCAATCACAATGGAGGATGGGTGGGACAAATACCACAAAGAATAACCGTCACATCCTACATGTAGGCTACGAGTGCTGAACAACAACAACAATGGAGGAGACATTAATACACATCTACCGGCGGGTCCATCCTCTCTCCCTACGTGCTTCAGCCCTCCCTTCATCCAGAGCAAGTACTCTACCTTTGTGCCGACATTTTTACCTTTTGCGGATATTCCGTATCATAGCAACCAGACGTAACCAAAGCGTCTCAGCTGAAAAAACTGCTGTGACTCGTTTCCCTTCCCTTCTGCGTTCTGCATTTAACAATAAACAAGGATTTAATTTGTTTTAAAACTGTCATCTTTGTCATTTAAAAAGCATCAATACATGTAATAATAGCATAACAGTGAAGCTCATTTTTACAGCAATAAAATCAGGATAAATTAAGAAATTTGCAAAAGAAAATTGCAATAATACCAGACTGTTGAGACAATCATTATTACTGCAGGGGAAATTCCTTCACCGCGACAGCCCTAGTGATACTGATGATTTCAATATATCCAGCAAAAGCTGACATCTACTGTTTCTGTCAGAACAACACGAAATGGATATTTTTGACTTTAAGTATGTCAACAATACTAAATTGCAGCCCAGCCACTTGCCCTGAATGACTCAGGGGGAGAGGATTCTCCTTGATCTCCAGTTTCAATGGGCTGGAAGCAGGGTTAGCCAGCAGAGATATTGTCTCCTGAGCCGTGCTGCTACCGCTCAGGGTCGCTGCTCCCCAGATAACAACCACTCTGCCGTTATCAGTCATCCTGATCACTCGCCCGTTGCCGCTGCCCCACTGCCGATGGGCAGCAGTGCTCCTGCCGTCTATCGCAGCTCTCAGGCTGCCCCTGAACTATGCTCCAGTGCACTGTTAATGCCCCAGCTAATCAGATCTGTCTCCGGCTGGCTTACTGCTTATAAACACACCTAGATATGAAGAAGGGGGAGGTGATGGTGAAGCAGCTACAGTATGACGGGGGCATGCAGGACGCTGGCTTCATGTCCACAGGCTGGCCTGATAGTGAGGGGTTTGCCTCATGTTTTCCTAGATGACATTGTTAGTGGGGTGTGTGTGCAGCACAGGGTAAGTCACTGCACTAATGGACAGGGATGGTGATGTGATGTGTATGTGTAGCTAGCTATCAGTGTGTTGCTTGAGCGAGTCAGCGTTATGTGTTATTCATGACCCCCATTTGAAGCTTATTGAAGGTCAAAGTCCTGTTGGTGCTTGCTGGGTATCCTGCAAGCTGCTTGTCTGGTATCTTACTACAGGTAATGACACAACGACATATGTCAGACTGGGGTATTGGTTTATAATACTGCTATGACCTACAATGTTGATCACAAAAGTGTGATATTTATCTGATATTCTTGATTTGATCATGCGTCGCCCTACACGTGTGTGTGTGTGTTTTTGTCTTGTGTTGGTTTTGAAACTGGCTGAATAAAGGAGCTAACTAGGGATGCACCGATTTATCGGCCGAACGTCGGTATCGGACGATTTCTGCCTCGTTGACTGCAATTGGCCTATCGGCAAATAAGATGACATTCACCGATGGCAGTGGCCGATGTTTAGGTGTTATGTTGTATTCATTTTGTGCCAGCTAAATGTTTTGTTGTTAGCTGCTGATGTAATTACAATTAATTTATGTTTCACATGTCACATGTTTTTGTTGGGCTAAGTAGTACATTTCTCTCATTGAGTAGTTAGTTGTATACAGGCTAAGGGGCTTTTAAAGCAGTTATTTTTCACTTTTTTCATAAACTTGTACAATTAAATTTGTGCTCGTTCAAGATATGAAAGAGGGGCTGAATTACTTTAACAGCGAAGACAGTTCAGTTCTTTTTTTTATAATGAAGATGTCTTTGTTTCCCAGGCACCAAAGTGGGAATAAATAACAACAAAATAAACAATAAAACATTGGTATCGGCCAAGCTTTTATTTTACAAATCGTTATCGGCTCATAATTTTGCAATCGGTGCATCCCTAGAGTTAACTTACTCTCTTTAGTTGAGTTTCAGCAGCCAGCTGATAATGACTGATCCTTTAAGGGCTTATTAACCCATTTAAAATATTTTTTCTCTGAATTAATCTGAATTTCAGTGGTGAGTTTCTTGATGCTCCTTGCCAAAAATCTAAATAAAATTAAACTGATTTTTGTTTCATTTTTGGCACATGTAAATAACTGGTACAAGCTGTGGGATCCAATTCAAACGACATCAGTACTGGCCTTCAAAAACGTCTCCAAACAACATGTGTGACTGCTGGAGAGACAGCTCTTGACCAGAGTGTGACTGAGAGGAGAAGAAGAAAACAGTCCTTTGACCTTGTGCACATTCACAGTGTCTTGCACATACATGTGATGCCCGACCATCCTGGTGGGTCTTCTAATTAGATCAAGTGCTGCCCCCCACTGCCTCCCTGTGTCAAACTCTGCTCTGACACCGCAGCTCCTGTCCTCCGGCGAGCTTCTGGCACCCCGGGGTGCCTCGAGGAGACCAACACATCACCGCGCCTGAGGATCATAGTGAGTGACATACACTAGGGACACCTCCTCTGACAGGACAGACAGCTAAACAGAAAGAAATACAGAGAAAGCTAAGCTGGACACTTGGAGAGGAGGGCAGCCTGAAGGACAAAGTAGAAAATGCTCCGAGTGCACTTGAGCTGACCGTTGTGGTGGAGAGCATTCCAAAAGTATACACACCTAGAAGTGCCTTCTATCAATATGATCTGCCATAGCCCAGATGGCTGCTCTGTGCTGCCCTTTTCCCACAGTTACAACAACAGTCTTTATTTATGTGTGCACATCCACCTGCTTAGTGTTTGTTGGATAAAGGGATCTACTGTATGCCCTCTTGGATGTACGTAAGAGTAAATGTGTACAGCAAACAGAACTGTGAATACTAAACAACCACACGTAGCCATCTGCACTGTTGCCAAGGACGTTTTATGTGGCAAATCAAATCCACAAAGGGCTGCTCATCGAAGCCCCGTCCATCTGGAAGCAAATGTGTGCATGGGATTCCATCTATCAGTAACACTTAGAGAGCACCAAAACATCACAGGGGTTGAGAATAAAGTAAGAATAGATATCTCTGTCTATTGCTCTCTCCTAAGCTCTTAGCTGTTATACTCCAAGCACTTGCAACATAGTCACTCCAGACTCACAAAAATAAAATGAAGCTTTGAAGTGAAACTTTTACTGCTGCTCTGATCGTTGTAAATAGCTCTGGATAACAGAGTAACCATTCCTTGAAATGCACTTGACCCAGAGAGACTGAACTCAGCAGCAGTGAATCTATCAACACCTCCATCCCAGAACACAATAACCCGAGGAAATGTGCCTGTATTTTTAAGGACAAATGGGAATGAAAACAATAATCTGTAAGACCCTCAGTGGATGTTGTTCTGGTCATGTTGTAATGTGCCTTTGCTTGCCACACAGGCACAAATTCCTATTTGGCAACAATTGATGCAATTACAAGACTGTTTAGGGACCCCAATATGTAGAAATATTCAAACATATCATTTTAGAATAGGCAAAAATAACACATTTTCTACTGCATGCAAAAAAGTTGTATGGTTTTCCCCACAACTGCATGGGATTATCATAAAGTGGGCATGACTGTAAAGGGGAAACTCGTGGGTACCCATATAACCCATTTTCATTCACATATCTTGTGGTCAGAGGTCAAGGGATCCCTTTGAAAATCGCAATGCCAGTTTTTCCTCGCCAAAATTTACCTTTAATTTAGCTAACTTTGGAGCATTATTTAGCATTCTTCCTAAAATACTAACATGACATGGTTGGTACCAAGCTTGCTCTAAAACTGAGCCTGCTACAACCTCTGAAAAAAGTAAAGTTGGCCGAGTGCGCCGGCGCCGTCAAGGACTGGAAGAGGCTAAGGATCAGGCCTGATCAAACACCACTTGTACTTCTAACTGAAGCAGAGAAGATCCATTCAGCTTTCTAAATGCTTATTTAAAGGTGCAGATCAACCGTTTCAGATTGCATAATGTTATCTATGATTAATTAGTTATGCAACATGATCATGTGCTGAGTCGTATCTGCATTATGACTTGAATTGGGTGTTGCCGTTTCCCACAGCGTGTGACCACGGCATAATTGTTAGTTCTCAAAACAGTAATAATGTAGCAGGGAATTGGGATTTTGAGTTGTGCATTAAAGGCAGGCTTTAGTTCTCAGCATGCAGAGAACTAAAGCCCGGGTAGTTAAAAGATACTTTAGCTACACAGACAGTGAGACAGTCAAACATTGCTTCAGCCAGACACTGAGATTAAAGTAAGCAACTGAGACAAGAAAAAAGGAAGGGATTGGAAAGTTTAGAAGTTAAGTAAGAGCAACACTGACCCACCAGGGCAGATCAGTCCAGCTGGGACGGGAGATGTCTCCACTTATCTACGGATCACAGGACTGAGGTGATTTTTAGGGGACTAGCAAGGGATGGGGTCAATGTGCCCTATCCAGTCCAGTAAGCCACAGACAAATCCTCCCTCTAAGCTGCTGCCGAGGCATTCATTACAATGGTTCACTGACACAGAAGCCTCCGCTGATAAATACCACATAACTGTATTTGGTGGAGTTCATGTTCATTTGACCAGATTGACCATCTGGTGATCCGGTGCGGACAGAACAACTTAGAGCTCAACGCTCTAAAGACAGTGAGGATGGTTGTGGATTTCACCCAGGACCTCAAGTGGGAGCTGAACATCAGCTCCCTCATCTAAAAAGCACAGCAGAGGATGTACGTCCCGCGGCAGATGAAGAAGTTTAACCTGCAAAAAACAATGATGGTGCACTTCTACAGTGCCATCATCGAGTCTATCCTCACCTCCTCCATCACCATCTGGTACGCTGCTGCCACAGCCAAGGACAAGGGCAGACTGCAGCGGATCATTCGCTCTGCTGAGAGGGTGATTGGCTGCAATCTGCCGTCCCTGCAGGACCCTGAGGCGGGCAGGAAAGATCGAGGCCGACCCCTCACACAAACTCTTTGAGTCAGTCCTCTGGCAGGAGGCTGTGGTCCATCAGGACCAAGACCTCACGCCACAAAAACAGTTTCTTCCCGACTGCAGTGGATCACACCAACAAGGCCAGCACCCCCACTGAATCGGACCCAACCCCCTCACATACTGTACATCTGTCTCTATGCATCATCAATATTTTGCACATCCATTTATATTCTATATTTATGTTCTTGACTTTTGCAGTACTTTGCCTGCATTTTCATTTTCCTCTTAATATGTATGCATGCATGCACCAAACACCAAGGCAAATTCCTCGGAAGTGAAAACCTACTTGGCAATAAACCATATTCTGATTCTGGTTACTGGGTTGAGTGAGTTTTGTTACTTCATTACTTCCTCTGTGCACTTCAAAAAATTCATGCACATCAGTGACAAAAACATTTTGTTATGCGTTCCTCAAAATATACTCAGACTTGTGGTTTGGCTGAATTTGAAAGTAGGTGCATTTGTTGATGTGCCTCCAAGACATTATTTCAAATTGCACTAAGGAAGCACAACAAAAACATGACAAATAAATAGATGTAAGATGTAGCTACTTATTCAATATGCAGTAATATCACTTGGGAAGCAAAAAATACAGCTTATCTTATGACACATGATCAAAATAAAACTTTTTTCCCCCTGATTCCCTATTATATATTCCAGGGACAGAGAAGTATCTCACTGCTGATGGGTGGAAACATTAAAAAAAATGTTTTTAGCTTTGGTTTTCCTGTGGGGTTTGTGCTGCTTTCATGATCTCTCTACTATCTTAATCTCCTTGGGAGCATGTGTAGTAAATCTTCAGATGAAGTTACAAGGTTTCCACATGGCAGCAGCAGCAGCTTGGTGATATTATGGAGTTATTATCTGAACTAGACTGTAGATCTGGTTCAGTAATTGCAGCCTATTGCACTTAAACTCTTGATAAGAGCATCAACTAAATACATCCTTTTTCAATGTCTCTTAGCAAACTAAATATCACAGCCAACCTCATTTTCAGCCATGCTAACTTCCTTAGGAAATATTATCTAAGAGATATTTTTGTCTGTGGAGGAGGCCTCCGGGCTACATAGCTTCATTATTTGGTTTGGCTTCCTGACTACATTTCCCCTCTTATCCTCAGCAGCACTATGGTGGGGCTTGGACTCGGACAGGAGCATAAAAACATCCGCCCATTTAAACAAACTGTTAACACATAGATGGGCTATCTCACTGGGACAGACTCGGAGTCTGTGGGCTCAGCAGTGTGCTTGAAGCCGGGCATATTGGCAGCCCTCTATCTGCATAAACAAACAGAAAACCACTTCTGCAGTCATGAAGGAAAACAAGAATGGGATAGCAGGGTACATCCACCTGAAGGCAGCATACCAACTATTTGTTTATGAAACCCCTTTTGGTAGGCCCAGGGCTCATCATGTATACAAGTCACAGAGTATGTCACCCTTCACTGAGGTCCAAAAGCTATCTGACTGATTCCTTGTAATTATTTCCCCATGATACAGTTATTACTCGTCTGTTTCCCTCTTTTGCTTCAGTGAGTAAATTACACAAAACACTACAATCCCAAACAAATTACAAAGCAGTACAAAGCTAACGGAACAGCGTTTAACGTTTAGTGGGATCTATTGGCAGAAATTGAATAATATTAATAAGTATGTTTACTTTAGTGTATAATTACCTGAAAATAAGAACCTTTGTGTTTTCGTTACCTTAAAATTAGATTTTTACAGTATATCGGCCGCCATGTTTCAACAGTAGCCCAGAACGGACAAACCACTGTGTTAACTTGTCCTGCTTGGGCCGGAGTCGATAACGTTACCCGCTCCAGAGTTAACCCCTGCCGTCACTCCACTCAGCCGCCGGGAAATAAGACACAGGAACTTCCACTGTACATCCACTTGATATTCTCAGAGCTAAACTAACTGTCTTCTGCACCGCTAGCTCACTTGTTCGCTCACACACACATTTGCCGCCGCTCTCTCTCTATCTCTCGCTTCACCACTCACTTCCCACATGCACACGAACTCTACACACTGACTCTGCTATTATCCACATGACCTACGCTACACAACGACTGACTCTAGAGAAGGCCATTTGCGTTTTCATGTTGGCCACTGCAGTTCTTCTACATGCTTGGCACACGGGAGAGGTTGCAATCTGCAACTCACCGCTAGCTGTGGCCAGATGTTACACACTGTACCTTTAAAACATTAGACAATGGTGGTATCACCACCAAACAAATACAATTGCAAATACTAATAGCCATCCACTTCGTATCAACAAGTGATTGCATGATCAAGGTTCATAACTGGTGGTCCGTAGTGGCCATGGGAAAAACGCAGAAGCTGTCACTTTAAACACATTGTAAGCTAAAGTTCCTCGCTGTAAAACTAAATCAACAAAGCAGCGTGTTTAACATCCTTACTAATGCAGAGCCCAAAATGCAAAATATAAGTACCACAACTATTGGCACCAGCTAAAATACAGCAAGCTGAAACCATTAAAAAGTTCCTACATAAAGTCACTTGCAAGAGAAAGGAAGTTAGCGCCCAAAGTCACCACCAACCACAATGTACTAACTACAAAAGGCTGCTGCTGACAAAACCTCAAACAAATAAAGATTCTTGCAATGACCTGGACTTCCTTGGAGGACAACGTGAGTGGTGTCAAAACCAATGAAAACCAAGTTAAAGTAAAAAACAAAAACATAATTACACATACCATTTTTAAAATGACTGTGGCAACAGAAAGTCAGTTTTTGACAGTTCTGAATGGGCTTAAACTCCAGCCTTTAGCAGACTCACAAAAGAAGTATTTGAAGAAAATTATTTTCTCTAGTGCTCAACACTGAGAAGTGGTTTGATGGTGCACTGATAGAGGGGACTGAAGTGTCTCATGTGAAAGTGAAGTTATCTCTTAAAAAAGTTCTTGCTGACAAACCAATAAATAACGTCACATCCGACATGGGCGTAAGGCTCTGTTCACACTCTTCACCTTTTCCTGAAAGTATATATTTGGAGAAAAGACTGTCCTGTTTCTTTAGTTAGAGAAGAGTCATGGAAATAACAATACTGACCAATCACAACAAAGAAGTGGAATCAGATGCTACCGAAGCAGCTGATTGGCTACTCTGCACTCATGGCAAAAATCCAGCAAAGCGGTCAATTCTTTCATTTGTCAACAAAATACCCACCAAACCAATAGTCAACATGCAGTAACCTTTGTAACTTTTGTTTAACTACTGTCTAGTGAAAATTTCATCAAATATAATAAAAACAACTACGGAGGCAGACACACTGACCATTTTGTTCTTCTTGGAGTACGTCTTCTTCAGCAGCCTCTCGGTCATCCTCTCCTGCTCCCGCTGGGCGTGATGAAGGAAGCCGTTCTCCAGGGCATCCACCACCACCGGCTGAACATTCTCCTCTTCTTCCTCCGCCACCTCCTCGTCTTCCTTCTTCTGCCGCTTCGCCACCTTTTTCTCCTTCCACCGCTCCTTCTTCTCCTGTGTCTTCACAACTCCGGCCTTCTTCTGCAGAGAGAAGACGAAAGCACATTAGAAATCCAGACACTGAAGAATGAAAACGTGTGAAAGATATATATGGATGGAGTGGTCGATGCAGACATAAAGTAAACACTGATGTGCATCGTGTTTTTAAAAGTCAATAACAACAATGGTTAAAATTCACCGAGGCAGTGTGAGAGGATGCATTATAACCTGTTGCACAAGAAAGCCAAATTTGACTTTCCATCCTGCAGTCACCCAGTGACAGATACTAATCAATACCACACTGACGAGAGATTTACCGCCTTCAGTGTCTCAAGGATTTCCTTAAAACCTTGAAACAATTGTACACCAGGTGATGACAAGTCTATGAAAAACGACACTTCCCAACGCTGCCTTCAAACAAGAACAAAGCAGACGGAGATCTAGATGGATAGACAGAGTGGCGGGAGATGAATGTGTAAAAGAACGGAGGGAGGGTGTGCCGCAGCTGGCAAACAGTCAAGCGCGCAGTCCCTTTCACTGCTGGCTTACACAAAGCAAGCAAACACTCGAGCGTAGAGCGGCGACACTCTCTCTCTCTCTTAAGTCATCTTTAATCCTGTCAACAGCAGAACAATGCCTTACTGGAGTCCATAATCACTTTATGGCTCAGATATAATGAGCTTATGATATGAAGTGCTGCTTTTACACACACTAGAGAAAATACAGTCGCTCTACACTTACACTATGACCAAGCAATTTCCCCCTTTAACTAATCGTTCCTTTCATGCTTCAGTTACAGCCTGTATGGGACTGGTGTTTGTTTATTGGAATTCAAACATCATTTGTAATAGCCTGGTATATTACTCAATGGTTGACCAGTATTTCACAGACAGACAAAAATGGCATCATGCAGTGTATGTCCCACTAAAACTAGTGTCTGGTGTTCACCTTCACTTTAGCTGCTGTGATGCACTAAGATGGTTCAAGAACAATATTTAGCACCAAGAGAGCATGTTAGCATACAAGTGCCCATAAAGACAAACCATGCGGCCTTATGCAGTGTTCATGTCATATTGGAGTTACAATAATTACCAGTTTCTAACTTGGAAATGCAGTTCAAGTCAACATCCCAGTTGTAAATATGATCTAAAAAATTGTGATATAAGCAGTGATATATCCAACTTGGTACTACTAAATAAGACGCCTGAAAAAGAAATGCTGATGCTCAACGTCAAAGTGTGTGTCGTTTAATGTAACTCAAGGCCATCGGATGGGTGCAGGAGAAGTAAATTGTAATTTAGAAAAAGCGCTATATAAATGCTGTCCATTCACCATTTTATAGTGCTATTCTGACCATATATAGTATTTTTAAAATGCTTACAAACCCTACAATTATGCATTTAGTGTTTAAATTGCGCTCCTCATTAGTAGGCATCGATGGCATGTTCTGTTAGCAAATACTTGCCACTACACATGATCAATGCTGGTGTCAGCCATTGTTTTTCTATGAAGAGAGTTAAAGGTAGAGTCAGGAAAAACATGTTGATATGTGGCTGTGGAGTTCAGAACATTAGCATGTGCCAGGTTTACTGTCCCTCTCGCTCCCAATGCTATGGCCTTCCCCCTGTACTGTGCACGGACGCCCCCTGTTGCTGACTGGCAGGACTAGTGTTGTGGGGCTTGCTCCGATCCACTTTGTTTGTTTCCCATTTACAGAGCCAGGGCTATGTATGATTTGTTTTTCAGCGCACACACAGAATAGACAGCTCGCGGACCATGAGGAGATATTTTCTGAATTTGAAAAAAAAGTTTATTGGATTGGAATCAATGACTGCACCTTTGAGACGCCAAATCTACTGTAGCTAGGCACTGCGCTCAAAGTTCAATCAATTTTAATGCACAACCAACAACATGACACACATCCCATGTGCACGAGTTCCCAGAACACAACTTTAAAATCATGCCAGGAGAGCGATAGTAGGGTTGAATGTCAGTCAGACTGACTCAATTTGTGACTTTTTAGCATTATTGCTAACATTCGTGATTTTTACAATACCAATGGCAGCCACCATCTTTAAGTCTAGATGCACCAGCAGTGTGGGCAAAGTTAAGGACATAGCTAACATGATATTGTGAAGACAAAATTGATGCACATGCACATCTGTCAGCCTGTTGAACACACTGCTGCCAGCCTGCCTGCCTGCCTGCCTGCCTGCCTGCCTACTTGTGTGTCTGGTGATTGAATTGTATCCCCCTTCTGGGCTTCTGCTGCCTATTATTTCCAGATCTCATCAGGCTCGAGTGGAGCTGGTGCCTTGCCGCTGCTTGGTAAAGACTGTCGGTGGAGATCGCTGCGTGTCTGAGCAGCAGAGGACGACACGCCGCCGCATGAAACTGCGTGGAGTTCGAGGCCGAGGGCTGCAAGTTCACGTTTCAACATCTGTTCACAGCCGGCAGCACCCGGCCCGACTGCAGTCAGCCCAGCGCTCCATATGAATAATCAAATTATTGGCTCTGAGGGTGGGAGGTTAGCAGATGGCTAGCACATTAGCCCCATAACTGCTAATGAATGACACCTTCCGTGACAAAAGGTGTTCATGTGTCAGACATTGCAAAAAAGATGGCCATGGAAAAGAGGAAGGTTTCCATGAAAATAAAGCAACTTGAGATTAATATATCTAAAACCACCCACACATCATTACAATGTTCTGGTCCAGGAGTCTTTGCATTAATTATTTTGTGCTACACTGAACATGTTTGTAGCTGAATTGTTTATTTTCTTACTTGCTGGTACAATTCTCAGCTTCCTAGGGGAAGCTGTTTGGAAACACATGAAGAGTTTCTAGTTATGAGATTTTTTTCTCTCTAGTTTAGAGGAAAAAAATTACCTGAACAGTTTTTAAGACTGGGTACGACACTCGCTGACTGTGGGAAGATTGATTTTCGTCATTGTGAAAGGAAAAACAGTTTCTTCCACGCTGTGCACTTAACACAGTAGGCCCCCAAATGTTGAATTTAAGACTAAAATGTCTTAGATAACAGTGTCCCAAACCATTTATGGCAATTGTATGAAGCTCAGAACAGTAACAATGTTGCCCATAAGGACAACAATGAATTTAATAGTCCAGAGAAACTATGAGAGCAGTAGTGTTCCTCTGTGAAGTTAAGGGTGCAAGGCTGACCCAGCTCACTGGCCGACACCACTTTGACAGGAGGATTTAATGTCATCACACTGAAATCACACAGCAGCTCAAAGCTCTTTTCACCTCACAAGGCAACACATTAATTTCTCATGAGGGACCAGACGGTATTAGCAGGCCACTTGTCATGAAATTCATTACCTGGAGAGCCATCTTTAAAGAGCTGTTACAAGGACAAAGCGGCTACAGTCTGACAAGAAAGGATGCTGAGAGCAGGTGTTTTCCTCCTGTTAGGGGGAGTATTTTAAGCTGCAGTATGAAGGTCCATCAATACACATCAAGTCAGCATCTCCTTAGTTATTAATAGAAACAAAAAAAACAGCATTCTGGAGAAAGACCCTGTGGTTATCATCTGCGTCATTCATCCCCGTGGAAAACAGTGATACGCGAGGACTACACTGATTATTTGACAGTTTGACACGTTCATCTTTAACTGCATTTAATATCTGAAAAGAGGATTGTCATCATTTTGTAAGGCCTTTGCATATAGCAATCATAGGAGATAACTATTCTCTAAAGTAAAGATAACATTTGTATTAATCCAAAATAGGAATTAGTTTTTCTTGTATGGTCTGAAACATTATGCAAACAAAATCTTAATCCATCTGCCATTGTCATACATGTATTACTTATGACAATTCAGTGAATTGACTTAAAAGGATGGGTCCATTATTTTTTAGGTTTTTTTAGGTTTTTATATCATTCTGTAGCTTCACAAAGGTGCACCTTATGTATTCAAATCCAAACATTAAAAATGTGGTCAAAGTACGTATGTTTTATTGTCAAGATGCTATTTTCCCAAGCTCTTCTAAAAACCTTTTCCCACGTTACCTGACGTAGAATTCTGCATGATGACGCTGCTACATATACAGTATATACACAGCCTTATAGGCAGTGTTTTAACATTACATACAGTAACTTAGATGGCAGTCGGCAAGTTACTAGTGTGGAGAAGCAGACAGGAGTACCGGCACGGAAGCTAAGCAATGTACTGCTGTGTGGACGCCACGTTAGCCCAGTTCTAAAAGTAACACAATAACACAAACAAACTAACCGATCGATGCAGCCATAGACCAGCAACTCCTGTGTTCCTCGAGGTAAAATTATGTTTTTGTGAATGGAGTCTGGTCTGGTTTTTAAGTCTGCGATATAACAGCTTCTGTCCCCCATCGAAAAGGGCTGTCTGATGGCGAGGTAAAGCGGTGAACACATTCTAAATATAGTGTACACTTACTTATATTGATTTGTTTAGGTGGCTGAAATATGTTTTTCTGAAGCCGTTATATTGCGGCTTTCAAAACCAGACCAGACTCCATTCACAAAACAGTCATTTTACCTCGCAGAGTGTGGGAGTACACATAAAACACCACTGCAAAAAAGTCCAAACTAACCCTTTCAGTTATTTCAAAACTTAGCACAACTAACTTTGATTCAGCAAGTGCTAGCGTTCACGTTATTCATAACCTTATTGATTAGCTTACTGTGGTAACCTACGTCACTGTTTTATGCAACGGCTGAGTGGGTGTTTCCATTTGAAAAGAAAAAACAGAACACAGATGTACCCACCCTTTAACCTTTCATGTGAATGTAGCACAGTTATAACTTAGACTAGAGGTATATATCTTTTTACCAACTAATGCTGACTGTGTTCTTTTTTGTCCCTTTTTAGTCTGTATATTTCTAATTATAATCTGGATATTAGTAATCAAAGCTAAGGTCTTGATATGGAGGTAAGACATATCTATCCACCTGTTGGTGTCAGAGTAAATTGTGGTGCTAAACCTCTAATCACAAATTGGGTAATGTCACCAATAAGGTGCTGCAGTCATTTACCGTTCAAACGAATGTCATGTACATACTCTCTTATTCTCTGTGGTCCAAATTGTCTTAAAACCTGTGTTGCTTGTTAACGGGGACATATCATGCACATTTCCAAGTTCATACTTGAATTTTTGGTTTCTACTAGAACGTTTCATGCTTTCATGTACAAAAAACACATTATACTTCTCATACTGTCTGTCTGAATACCTGTAATATTCTCTCTGTCTGAAACGCTCTGTCCAGTCTGCTCTTGCGGAGAAAAAAATGGTGCACCTTTGCAAAGGTAGTTCTCAAGCCGTGGGCGATATATTCTAACCAGCCTGTATGTGATCATAGTGAGGGGAGCCAAATCTGAAGGGCTTGTTGAATTACATGTTTTCTGATCTAGACAGCCCACAAAAAACTGACTGGGTTGTCTTATTTCACAGTTTGTGGGTTGGTAGACAGATGCCCAAATATATGTATGTGCACTAGCACTGAAAAGGTGAGATTTTCATGATATGTCCCCTTTAAATCCCCCCACTCATATCTTTTTTACTACAGAAATGAGGTTAAAATGATTTGTGAAAGGGTATCTCAGTTAGCCGACTGCAGCATCCAGTCAAACAAGTACAACAATCATCATGTGACCTTTCATTCATGTCACCACTCTCTCTCATCCTCTCTCCCCATCTAATAAAGCACAACAGTTAGCTGTGTCATAAAAGTGGCGCTGGGGTAAAAATATAAGAATCAGCTGTTCACAACTCACAAATTTGTGACATCTGTACGGTGGCAGGTTACAGGTTACAGTGCCACTCTAAAAGAGTTATATGAACATACACTTCAATACAAACCCCTCAAATAACCATGAGTTCCTCTGTGCCAAACATTGTGCCAACTCACTCAGGCTCCATTAAAACATCAGCATGAACTTCCTTTTCAGCTACAGTGTTACGCTGTTTGAACTGTGCATGTGGGCTAAGGCACTTACATAACATTAGCTCTAAAAAGCTTTGATATTATGGGCTAACTGAGGCGACGGCCGATGTGTTCACTGAATGCCTGCGTGTCCTCGGATGTTTCCTTAAGCAAGCAATAAATAAACTAAGTATAAGCTAGTGACCTCATTTCAGGACAATGCTAAACTAAGCTGATCTTATCTTAGAAAATAACAGGAGCAGCCACCCCTCCACTACATATCTCTTAGCTATCCTTCTGTGACCTGCATGTTTACATGCCAAGACAAAACACTGGTGGCATGTACAGTTCATAACACAGACTGTTATTGAAACAGATGTGTGTCTCTGTGTAAAAATGTGTCATGTTGCTCAGTTTATTTTCTATGTGCCGGGGTTTTAGGTGCTTTTAATTGTAATATTTAAGCCGGAGCACCACAGAGCAATTAGACTTTGTTTGGCACATTTGCATCTGCTCTCAATGCTGTCTCATGTCTGCTGTGTTCTATCAGTAATAAACAGATTTCAATTGTCTATCTGTGTCATTTCCATTTATTCACAGTCCACGGCTCCGACAATAGATCTATAATAGCTGCAGGAGAAGAAGGGTAATCCATCACTGTGTGTCTGCCAGCAACGGCTTAGTTGTGATAGAATTTCCATATGCCACAGGCCTGAAGTGGGGGTTTTTCTTTTATAAAATGGATATAAAATTATTTCTACACATAATGGAGCAGCGCTTATCACACTCTGTGTTATTAACCCACTTACAAATGAAAAGAGTAAAACACTGATGCAAATAATTGCAAAGTAAATGCTTTGCTGGCGGTATGAATGGCATATGTGTACTCAGCATTTAGTTAAAGATTAGGTCTTTTGGAAATTAGAAATACATGATGTTATCATTTCACCCTCAACACCACTGCAGCCTGCATGGTCAAAAAAACAGAACTTTCAACTAGGGCTGTCAAAGTTAATGTGATAAAGCAAATTTGTTTTAATGCCAATCATTTCTTTAACGCATTAACACAACTTGCAATTTTTAGGTTGTAGCATGATACATTTTATAGCTAGAGTTAAGATACTGGCATCATGTGAAACTAGAAAATCCACTGGTCATACTAGCTTGTCGCAAAGGAGGTTAAATAACGCTCCAAAGTTATGCAAAAGTTTGACGAGGAAAAACTGGCATGGCCATTTTCAAAGGGGTCGGTTGACCGCTGACCTCAAAATATGTGAATGTAAATGGGTTCTATGGGTACCCATGAGTCTCCCCTTTACAGACATGCCCACTTTATGATAATCACTTAAAGTTTTGGGGCAAGTCATAGTCAAGTCAGCACACTGACACACTGACAGCTGTTGTTGCCTGTTGGGCTGCAGTTTGCCATGTTATGATTTGAGCATACTTTTTATGCTAAATGCAGTACCTGTGAGGGTTTCTGGACAATATTTGTCATTGTTTTTGTTGTTAATTGATTTCCAATAATAATTATATACATACATTTGCATAAAGCAAACATATTTGCCCACTTCCATGTTGCACAAAATTAAGATTAAGCGCGATTAAATATTTTAATCGATTGACAGCCCTACTTTCAACCCATCTTTATTAACGAAATTAAGGGAATTGCCATTAATTTCCACAGATCTTAATTAGACAAAGTGGTCAGACTGGTGAATCATCCTCATTTTGTGACAGTGACCAAAAAGTGGAGAAGAAGTGGTTCAAGATGCGATGAGCCGGGGGGGAGAGGAAGTGGCGGCAGAGAAGAGGGAGAGAGGGGAGGATAGGGAGGATGGACAGAGAAACAGACACAGAGATAAGTGAGGGGAGAGGGTGAGGTGGGGGGGGCTCAGCCTGGAACAGGAGAGACCGCTCGACTGGTTTGACCCGACCACGTTACCCTGGCAACAGTACGGGAGAGCTTTGTTGCTTTTCCGGGCTGCATGGGGACTGGATCATGTGTGTGTTTGTTTGTGTGTGTGTGTGTGTGTGTGTGTGTGTGAGTGTACATGTGTGTCTGTGGGTATGAGTGCATACAATCCAACACAGGTTTCCTTGCCCGTTAACAATAAAGTGCATGGCTTTACGTGGTTATGCCGCGGCCTTGAGATCCACCGTGGAAGCACATTCAGCTCCCAGAGGAAGGTTTATGCATTCTGCACAGAGGAATGTCAGCAACCCTGAAGTTGCTTGCAAAGGGTAAGGGGGTCTTCATGAGACATGCATAAACCAGAAGGCAAAGGAGTCTCACAAATGGAGCCTGGAGTGCAGAAAAACAGACGATGGTGGTGTCTAATGCACATCACCACGCTTTCTCCTCTGCCCTCTCTTCTTCTTTCTGAGGCCAGTAATTATTCAGACACAAAGAGCTCTGCAGGGTACACCTCCCTCGACATTAAGCAGTGCCACAAAGATTAGGGCCCTCTTGAACATTCACCACTTTAGAACCATCTACTGCTACACTGGAGCTGGAGCAAAACTGTCAATTAAATACTTTAGATCTGCATTCTAAGTTTCACTGAAGGTTCATCAAGTGCTCCAAGAGCAAAGCCTGGATATCTATGGAAAAGGGACTGAATCCACTCTTTTATACAATTGCAGACACAACAATCTGAAATATGAGGGATAATTCAGCGTTTTAATCATATAATATCAGATAATACTTCCAGTCAGCTAACGTATATGTTGTGAAGATTAGACAGTGTGGTGGAAATATAAACATGAATGCTCAGAAGGGAATTTTAGTTCCTGATTTAGTTCCCAAGGTTATTTCCGGGGACTATTTAGGCCCACATGGAAACAGACAAACTAGAGGTGTTAAGACTGAGTGACATGGCTCTCAACTTCAGCTATAACATTCAGGAGGACAATGCAGGAGTGACAAGATGATCTCCTATGTGTTATTCTGTGTTGATGCTTTGAATGTGAACATTACAGGCACCCTGTGGAGCAATGCTTTTACAAGGGGTACCCGTTCTGTTGATACCATGCATGAACAGGCACACATGCAAGCACACAAGTGTGACTCACATCCTGCCGTTGGTTTCACCCTATTCCCCTGATCGACAGTTGGTGGAGGCAGCGCGCCCACAAACATAGCAGTGTGCCAGCAAAGGCAGTGAAGAGGAAGACTGCAAGCTAGCATTTAGAAAGCTGAATATGAACAATGCACAATTTAAAATATAAAAAACTGCTTTGCAAATGCTTTATGTGTAAGTATTGTAAATGCACACAGCATGTTGATTAGACCTCAAGGATATACACATTGGTTTTTGAATTTCCTGGGAGGGAAAATCATCTTCAATAGTGACCTCACGCTGCACTAATGGGTGGAACTAAAAACCCAGATTAAATCTGCCTGTCTCATCAAATCAAACTCTCCATTTATTGGTTTACACTTACTATATGATTGATCCATCAGTAATTAAAGGTGCTAAATGCGAGATTGGGAGCACTTCTATTGCGCCCGGATGGCACTCAATGTGTGCGACAGCTGAGTCGGCGGTAAGTAGCTAACAGTGCTAACATTGCTAACAGTGAAAACAAAGGCAACACTGCTGACAGAGCTAACAGAGTTAACCTGAGAAGAACCAGAGGGTGGGTGCTATGCTTACGGGACAGTTCAGTCGGGACAGTGTTATCAGCTGTAACTGCCGTATGAGAGCAGTGCAGAGCGGCGGCCGTGAGCTAGCAAGTGGGGCACGCTCAGCTAGTCCGGCTATGTCAACAAAGCAAGGAGAAGCTCAGATTATAACACACACAGAGGGACTTCATTCTCTGCTCTGAAAAACATTACTCCATTTCATCTCTACTAATGCCGTTAATAGATTCAAATATTTAGACACGATTAATTGCAGGATTTTCCATTGTTAATAGCGATTAATCGCAAATTAATCACACATTTTTTATCTGTTCAAAATGTACCTTAAAAAGGAGATTTGTCAAGTATCTAATACTCTTATAAACATAGGAGTGGGCAAATATGCTTTCTTTATGCAAATGCATGTATATATATTATTGGAAATCAATTAACAACACAGAACAATGACAAATATTGTAGAGAAACCCTCACAGGTACTGCATTTAACATGGCAAACTGCAGCCCAACAGGCAACAACAGCTGTCAGTGTGTCAGTGTGCTGACTTGACTATGACTTGCCCAAAACTGCATGTGATCATCATAAAGTGGGCATGTCTGTAAAGGGGAGACTCGTGGGTACCCATAGAACCCATTTACATTCACATATCTTGAGGTCAGAGGTCAAGGGACCCCTTTGAAAATGGCTGTGCCAGTTTTTCCTTGCCAAAATTTAGCACAAGTTTGGAGCGTTATTTAGCCTCCTTCATAAGCCTAGATAACTCCTAACTAAGCCTGCTAAAAATCACAAGTCACGTTAATGCGATATTAATGGCATTAAAAAAAAAATTGTGTTAACAACTTATTATCGCGTTAACTTTGACAGCCTTGATCTTTACATAGCAAATAGCTGTATTAATGCTCTGAATATTGTATAGAGCACCTTTAATATCCTGCCTCAACATTTTAAAGGAAGTAATGGTACAATTTCACTGGACATTTAAAAGCATCACATGGTATACAGGGATAGAATGTAAAACGGTAAGAGCTTTAAAAATGCAATTTCTTGCAAAAACTATTTTTGAGCTGTATTTAGTATCTGTTCATGAGATGAGTGATTTTTCCAAGTACCCCTGATGTGAAAGGTGTTCAAGGAGGTTATTATTCAAATAGTAAGTCCACCGCTTTCATTTTCCGTATGATATGAAAGCAGCAGAGTAGAGTCGTTTGTCACACCACCTCAGTGGTGTTTAGCTCCTTTTAAGCTGGCTGAGGTGTGGCTGTGTAGATTTATTGCTCAGTTGTTGGACTGATTCTGTACGCATTACCGCAGCTCTTGGCATGCCAGATAAATCACTCTGACTTGTCATGATTTAGACTGGATTGATTTAATCACACAGCGCTTGTCAGCTTTTGTAGTCCCGTGCATTTGAAGCTCCGCAGAGACAGCAGAGAATACCCCTTAAACCTAGTCAGCTACATCAAACACACCTTTGATTAACTGAGAGCACAGACTCATTTACCAGGCCTCCCTGTTTCTCTCAAAGCATATAATCAGGGGGTTATTGCCTCGAGGAGAGAAAAGCGGGTGCATTGTGTGCCAAGAGGCTTATCAGGCTGTGAACAAGAGAAAGCACACATTTCTACAGTGATCAATGTTGCGTCATTTGCTAGCACACAAATTAAACGAACCGCATCCTTTTCACCTTTTGTTAATCTATGTGGTGTATTTTTCCTGTTCATTTGACTTCACGGTTAAAAGGCCGAATCCTTTGTGAGCGTAAGCTAGTTTTTTGGCGGTGTTTCTGTGTGCAGTGTGTTATGGGAGAGCAGGGGAATGAGCAGCAGACCAGGTGTTAATCCCTGGCAGGTCAGCTTGCTGCTACACTCGCCCAGCTAACAGGAGCCAACCTCCCTCACTTTGTCAATGCCTTCTCTTTCTGCTTCACACACTGTTGTTCACTTCGTTGCTGCGCTTGCTTTCTCTGTTTTGCAGCATAGCGCTGAATTTGAATCATGTGGGAATAACTGTCAGGACGATTTGCTGGTAAAAGCATCAACTTGAAAGCAATGACACTGCAACATGATATTTTCTGTAGACTTTGGTTAGTCAGAATCGTTATTATTCCCATATTTAATAAACTAAACACTGGTGTGCTTGGCAACATCTGTGTTAATGTTTTACATTGCTGTCAATGAAGGACCATCCATCTGACGCCACTCAAAAGCATTCTCAATATGTTCTTGATTGGATGAAGCTCATGTAAATGCAAATACTGAACGCATCAAAGACAATGTGAGCAATTACCTAATTTTAGCACACACTGAATGCTTTTCAAGAACATAAGACACTTTATAAAAATGTACGTTAATATGTAAAAGAGATCTGCCACCTTCAACAGATGAATAAAATAATTGCAGTACCTACAGCATCCCCTCCCAGTAGTTTTACACCTCTCAACTAGTCCCTCCTCTCCCAGTATTTGTGTTGGTTTAATACTCAGAGATGAAACAAAAAGATGGTATAAAAGACTAATTATTACAGTATTGGGTCTAATAATTTCTGCACTATTTAGGTCACATTGATAAAAACTAAAATTACTGCCTCACGGTTGTATGCCTCTGCCAACTAGTCAAGTTGCAGTTTACATCCTTGTCTCTCAAAAATGTCATCATTTTATCATTTTATCCTATTGGACAATTGTGTGAAATTGTCATAATTAGCATATGAATTCTTGAGTTATGGTTATGGCGTTTTGTGAGGTAACAGTGACATTGACCTTTGACCACCAAAATGAAATTAGTTCATCCTTGAATCCAAGTGAATGTTTGTGCCAAATTTGAAGAAATTCCCTGCAGGCGTTCCTGAGATATCGCGTTCATGAGAATGAATCGAACGGACGGACAACCCGAAAACACAATGCCAGCAGCCAAAGCTGTCGCCGACGTGGCTACTTTACAGACAAAGCTACAGGTGAAAAGGGACTTGCTGCTTAATCTGTGGCAGCTGAAAGAGGTTATTGTAATTTTCAGGTAGTATTTTGTTAGATATTAATTGAAATCAGCTGCGCTCAAAATTGGGAAAAGGCAAGCAGCAACAAGAGGGATCTCCAGAATGTGAATGTTTTTAATAGTTTTGGAGCCTGTTGGGTGGTTTTCCAATGGCTTTTGGCCTGGAGATTTTCTCTTGACTTGGCAACGCTGCTGTGTGCAGGTGGTAAGTTCTCCCTCCTCTCTTCCTTCCATTCCCTCCCCCCTCTTCTATTGCTCTCCACACCCATTTGATTGTATTGTTTGAGCTAGTGCAATGAAACTGCAGGTTTATGACCCTTTTAGTGTTCTCATGGCTGCGTAACCTGCTGCTTCTTTGCATATGTAAATGTAAACATGTACTGTGCATGTTTATAAAAATTCCCTGTGTGTGTACATGTGTTAATTAATGAATAATTGCAGTATGAGTGTATGTATAACAAGAGATGAGTATGTTGTTGCCTATGTGCACACAGCTATTTCAAGTATAGCAAAGTACATCGCAGTCTGTGTACGTGTGCTGCTGAGTAAATCCTAAATTGTGAATGTTGCTATGAGTGTGTTTGTGTGACTGTCATTGTGTTTGTGTTGCACACATGTGCAAGGGCTGAATTAGCTCCTGGGGTGACACCATCTGGCCAGCGGGTGCTGAAGGGAGAAGAACGGGGAGAATGCAGCGATAACAGGGTGGTGCAGCGCGACAATAAACACCGCCTTTAAATCTGTTTAACGGCGCTGACAAACAAGAGCGCAGAGACACACACTCCACATTACAGGAATACAAGACACAAGAAGCTGTCTCCTTCACATTTCCACAGACCGTGTGTGTTCACACAGCATGGCACGGCTTTGTTGAAAGGGATAATGTGTGTTGCAAATGTTGTCTCAGCTATTTATAAGTGCCACCAAGGGGTAACTATTTCTTTCTTTCACTGCACTTGTAGTACTTACAGGAGTTTACAGATCAAAATGATTCACTACCCTTATATACACATCAAAACTACACAATAAAAATAATAGCTATTCACTGGGACTACTAATACATTTAGTGTAATTTGCTTATGTTGACTTACTGTTGCCTATTCAATGTTTGGATTTATTTTCTAATGAGATTGTTAAGTGCTTGTTAGGCATCCCCTATTCATGTAATTTAAAGATATAGCCCTAGTTCAGACATAGATGTCAAGCAAGAGTCAAGCATGATTAATTACAGTTTACTATAATTATAACTAACAACTGGTATTGTGAAATTTGACATTTCACATTCGAGTTCTAGTGAATAAAGCACTCTTTATGTTTATGTTGTCAGTGAGTCCAAAATAATTTGTTGATCATTTGCGGTAGAGTATCTTCTGAAGAAACGGTTGTTAATTGCTTGAATTCTGAAAAAATGTAAACCTGACGACTTCCTCTGTGGTGTTAACAAGACTCAAGTGGGGTTTTGCTCTGCAGTTGGCCGCCACCAATTGAGCAGTTTATTTCAGCTGTCAAACTCACTTGCTCGTTCTCTACTGCTGATCACTTTGCTGCTGCTGCAGCTGCTGCATCTCTCATCCCACTGCCATCCCAGCATGCACCTGTGGGCACTGTTTCTTCATGGTTCCCCACAGTAGGCTTGCCGTGGTAGTCGGCGTTACCGGTGTTACACGGTAATCGGGCATATACACCGACTACATTACTTGCCCACCTGTCATTCTGCTTTTTTTTTATAGAAATAAAACCCATTTAGTTAATTTTCACCTACCAGCACCCACGTTCATTAAATAAAAAACTCTTATTGGTAAAATATTAAGCATGTTATAAATACATAGCTGTGCCAACGTTAATGATCAAAGTGAACGCTGTACATATATCGAGCGTCAGTTTTTTTTTTTTAATTTCCGGTGTAATCGGTAACACCGGTGTCATCACAGTTTATTAACCGGTGGGAAAATGTCCTCACTGTGACATCCCTATTCCACAGCTGGGTGTACTGATCTCTGCTAGCTTCAGGCCAAAAAAATTACATAAAAATGACATTTACCTTTGAATGTAAATGTTTCAGTTTGAGAGTTGTCTGACTGAATTAGCCCTTCGCAACTAGGGCTGTCGCAATAACCACAATATTGCAATACTGACAATGAACTGCCACAACTGCTAAGTTCACATTTTTGTTCTTTTTTTAACTCTGTGCAATGGGAGCACCACGTATTATACTTTGCTACTAATGCCAGCAGCCTGACGAGGCGCTGAGCGTGGATTCTACGTTGAGCGCTGCACGTTTGGTGTTTTTTCTCTGGTCGCTAAAAGTTGAAAAATGTTCAACTTTGGATAAAACAATGCGCTCGTTACTGTCGTTACTTTTTACAGAGCAGTCCAATCACAAAGGAGGAGGGGCGGGACAAATACCACACAGACCAGATACTACATGTAGGCTACACATGCTGAACAACAACAACAACAATGAAATTAATAGACACGGACCAGAGGGTCCGTCCTCTCTTCCTATGTGCTTCAGCCTTGCTTCATCCAGAGAGTTCTCTATCTTTGCCGACATTTTTACTTCTGCGGATATCCCGTATCATAGCAACCAGATGCAACTAAAGCCTCTCAGCTGAAAAAGCTGTGCCTCATATCCCATCTGTGTTCTGCATACAACAATAAACAAGTATTTAATTAGTTTTAAAACAGTCATCTTTGTCATTTAAAAAGCAACAATATATGTAGTATCTAATGCCTAACGATAAAACATATTTATATAGCACTAAAATCAAGATAAATTAAGTAATTTGCAAAAAAAATAAAAAAATAATAATATTGCATATCGCACTGTTGAGCCAATCATTGTCACTGCAGGGGAAATTCCTTCACCACGACAGCTCTATTTGCAACTGCTGACACGGACACATTTTTTTTAAAACAGAAGCATTTGTTGGACAATTGCTGGCCAAGCCAAACATAATCAAAAAAGCAATAATGGTGATTATCCAGAAATGTCTGATTCTTGAGGTTTAAAGTGGAGATAAGGTGCGACCAGATATCGCAGGTCTCACCTCCCACAGGTTCCTGATTATTAACTAGATTGTCTGACAGGAAAGAGGCTTTCTACGGAGGCAAATCTGTCCTGTGAACCTCCCACCCATTGTCACAGGAAGCTCCCTGCTTTGTGCTACTCAGCCCACACACTTCAGCCCAAAATACAGCCGGGTGTCATTCCACGGGTTTCTCCTTCCCTCACACTCTCCTGAGAGAGGAAGTGTTGCCTCGGCAACAGCTTTTTCCCCATTGGTGGAACAGAATAAGAAATACACTCCCATAAATGTGTAATGTTGGTCTCACACTGTCAACAAATCAGCCCAACATATTTCCGTACCAACTGTTGAGTGTGTTTTTCCATGGGTAAAACTGCTAAAATAACACACCAGGGACGTGAGTGGCAAGCCTCTTCAACAACAATAAAGGACTAGCTTTTGAGAACTAACAAACACGTTTTTCTGTCTGCATTACTGAACGCTCACGGTTTGACAGTCATTCTCTCGGTCGTTTCACTACAAAGCCAAATCAAAACGCAAATTACAAAAAACAAGTTTCCTTCCCACTGCTGACTAACTCAGAAGACGGCAGAAGTGTTTTGACGTCAGCCGAGTTTCTGAGTGCGCCCCGCTGCGAGCTGAACTGGTGTGAGGAGTCTGCTTTGTTCACACAGCAGGAGGCTGACAGAGCAGAGGAATCCCAGCCAGAGACGACAGACAGGGGAGGAGAGAGCTCAGATCAGCCTGCAGCCTCATATCACTAGTCAGAGCAACACCTAGCTCAGAGAAATAATACCCTTATACAACCACACATACTCTTCTAGGCCTGATGATGATGAGTCTTCATGGACCTATACTGTAGTGTGAGCATTTTACACTGCATGAATTAGCCTAGCGACCTTTAGTTAGTTAGTTTCCTTTACTCATAGTTCTCCTACTCTTACTTGGTTTAACATTAAGTCACTGCATGTCCCGACAGAACAACACCACGGTTGAATTTCAGCCTACATGCACGTTTTTTCAGCTCAACATTGTTGATGGTAGTGAGAGCAACAAGCTAGCTCTGCTCTGTGCACATAGGCTGTATTCGCCCTCGGTGACACCGTGGTTGACAAACAGTAATCAGAGAGAGAGAGAGAGAGAGAGAGAGGAGAGAGGGAAAAAGAGAGGAGAGAAATAAGCGTGACAGTAAATGACAACAAAACAGTATTTTTGTAGTTTACAGCACACCTGTAATGCACTGCAGAAGGATTTCTGTTTTGTTGTTGTAATGATAATGTACTGAGGTGGGTCACACAGATACTGATATTGAAAAGATGCATCTTTTTATATTGTATACTGTTGTGGTCTAATTTTTTAAACACTTTCTAAATAAAAAGGGAGTTCAATTCTCTTTTTAAAGAATAATTTGAAAGTGTAAATGACAGTGGCATTAAGGGGGTATAAAACCAATAATCTGTTGATCTTTACTGATTAAGACTCCATAGTCTAACAATGGCATGTTTAAATCGAAAATGTAATAGAATCGTGACCTTAAAATCGAAAGTCAAATTGAATCGTGGATTTGGAGAATCGTGACACCCCTACTGGAGACTGATGCATTCAACGCTTCAATCCAATGAGAAACTAATCTTGTTGGGAAATGAATAACATGCATTCTTTATTGCCCCACCAAACACTGGTGTCTGAGTAAGTATTTCCAAAGCAAGACGGTCAGTGTGTCAAAGAATCACAGATTCTCAAATGTATGTATTTCTGCATATGAAAATGTGTTAAAGGGTTATTTCAGTGATTTAAAATCCATTTTAAAATTCCATAAGTGCAAAAACAGAACTAAAGAAGAAAGAGTATTGGATTCACATTCACCCGCTGGCCAGAAACATGACTCCAGATGAATGCTAATGCTGGATGTGTAAATAAGCAACTGTTGCTAAGTTCACCATATCACTCAAAAGGCCATGATATATCAGTGGTGTGTCCACAATGTGTTTCTGCTGTTCCCAAGGGCCAAAAAAAACAACCAGTTACTGCAGGTTTAAGCATTAAAAACAATGGATCCCACACTCCTCATAATGCAACTTGATAGCTGAGAGTTTTCTTTCAGACTATGGAAATCTCCCTCAAGAGCCACAGAAGACATTATTCAACTGTTTTCACAGGCTAATAGTACTTTCCATGACAAGCACACCGAACATGATGTGTAAAATCAGTTGAGTACACCCTGAAAGGTTTAACAAACGTCAGACATTAATACTAGCCAAATCCTTGGATTGTTAAGAAGAAGAAAAAGCACAGGTGTTTCTAAAAGCAATAATTGCTCTGTTCTATTCAAGTGACAGTGATCCAGCATGCACAACACTAGGGCCCTGAAACTGAAGCAGCCAAATCAAATTCAACCATCATTAACTTTATTATTTACACCTGTGCTATTGTCTGACAACTTGGACATTGTTCATTTCTTTTTAAAACCTGACAGTGATTTGTCTTGTGAAAAAAATAATATATATTTGAAATAAACATCTTCTTGCACGGCACAGCAGCCGGTTGCTTTGTTACTGTGACGTTAAGACCTCCGACAACAAGAAAGCCCACAGAAATAGCTCTAACTAGAGATTATATGTTAATTTAACACTTGTATTAATTTGCTGTTACATCAAGCTTACTTATGACTGATCGACTTATCTGGATGATGATGGATTTAAAGACATCTTTAAAGACTACTTTTAAGCTATCTCTGCTTCACTAGGCACCATTAATGAAGTATGACGGGGAGATGGGCGAAAAGGTGGAGCATCACTTCAAATGGTCATCTCATAGCTATTCAGTGTGTGCTTCTGATAACTACTGCTACCTTTAAAAATGAGCCAGCTGAACACCACACAACCCTGAGGAAATGGATCTATTATTTTACTCCTGAAGAAACTAGTGCATTTACAAACAACTAGGGCTGTTAATCAATTAAAATATTTAATTAATTAGCATGATTGTCCATAGTTATTCACGATTAATCACAAATTAATAGCACATCTGTTCAAAATGTACCTTAAAGGGGGATTTGTCAAGTATTGGCAAGTACTCTTCAACATGGGAGTGGACAAATATGCTTGCTTTATGCAAATGTATGTATATATTACTAGAAATCAATTGACAACACAAAACAATGACAAATATAGTCCAGAAACCGTCACAGGTACTGCATTTAGCATAAAAAAATATGCTCTAATCATAACATGGCAAACTGCAGCCCAACAGGCAACAACAGCTGTCAGTGGGTCAGTGTACTGACTTGACTACGACTTGCCCCAAACTGCATAGGATTTTCATAAAGTGGGCATGTCTGTAAAGGGGAGACTCGTGCGTACCCATAGAATCAATTTTCATTGACATATTTTGAGGTCAGAGGTCAAGGGATCCCTTTAAAAATGGGCATTTTTCCTCGCCAAAATTGTATCGCCATAAGTTTGGAGCGTTATTTAGCCTCCTCATCGGTAAGCTAGTATGACATGCTTGGTACCAATGGATTCCTTAGGTTTTCAGTATCTTCACTACAACCTACAAATTGCAAGTTGCGTTAATGCGTTAAAGAAATTAGTGATGTTGAAACAAATTTGCATTAACGCGCTATTATTGCGTTAACTTTCACAGCTCTACAAACAACACAGTATCCGCTGTGTAATTTCAAGAAGCGACCAACTTGTCTGCTACACACAACGATAAATCTGAGCCACCTCCCTGGTCAGTAGAAGACAGACATCGGCAAGGTAGTAAAAACTTCTATTACTGCCCCTTTAACTCTCTGAGCTACAAGAAATATTGAGTTGTTCAGTCATTTATCCCCCTGTTGTGTCCTGAAAGGTAATTATCACTGTCATATGAATGGATGTTAAACGGTTGAATATTCAGACTAGAGAAATCATGGTGATTTTGTTTGACAGGGAGGAAAACGAGCTGCCACAGAGAGAATGAGGCATCGTGTCGGAGGCAACAAAAACAAGCGCTCCTGTTGGTGCTGAAAGCCACCCCAGAGGGCTCCCAAACCACTGAGTCAGCTCTGAACTGTTTGCTAAATGAATGAGCCTGACACGCTGTTTGCATACGTACTCACACACACAAACACACACACATGCATGTGTGTATTTAAAGAAACCTCCCTCAGTGTGTGTGCTTCCATCAGGAACAACCAGCTACGTGTTTATTTATACTCTGCAGTTATTTCACATCATGAGACAGTCTACTGTTTTCTGCTTACCCACATAGACACGCACACACTCCTACTGTATGATTTCTCTATTATCTCAGCAGTTCACTTTCTTGCTTTTCCTTTCGGTTTTGCTTTAAAGTCTTATTTTTCTGTGAAATACACCGACTGTGCACTTGTTTCACTTCCACTTATATTCCCCCTCTCACACCCCACACGCAAACACTCAGTCTCATTCTTTCCCACGCAATACACAATGTGAAAAGGCACTCAAATACACACATACAACAAAGTGCTCTCTTTCCGTCATTGTCTCCTACCGTCACACACGCACATCCACACGGACTCTCTCTCACACCTCTACCTCTCCCTTCCTCAGCTGTCAGCCTGGCATTTCTTCCACATCACCTCCTCCTCCTCCTCCTCTGTTTCAGGTGGTCAACCTTGCCACCTACCTCAGTGTGTGTGTGTGTGTGTGTGTGTGTGTGTGTGTGTGTGTGTGTGTGTGTGTGTGTGTGTGTCATGTAACTGCAGACAAAGGACATGCTCATGCTTTTTTATCAAAGAACAGTTGGAGGCATGATGTGGAGCCAAACAACTTGAGGAAAATTTGCAATTGTGATTTTCCTGACCAATATTGTGATTGTAATTTAAAATGCAAATATTATCTATGACTTAAACTCTGAACAAAAGTTTTGTATTAAGAAAACGCATGCAATTAATTTGTGTCTACAGTATATGAAAATAATCAAATAAAATGATTCAATAGCTTCTTGTTATTGTCCTCCCAAGGTTATTTACCTTTTCGTAAAGTTGAATAGTTTTATATAGGAAAAACTGTGACATTTAATTACTCAATAGTTTTCAAATGATCATGACATTAAAAAATTAAAGCTACATAGCTTGCTTATGATAACACTGACAAACCGCAAGCCTCGTCTGACAACGCAACTAAAGGTTTTCAGATTTGACTAGCGACCCCTAATGATGCTGCTGACAGTTCCACATGCTTCTTCTCTTGAAGCTGCATTAATCAATATTTTTTTCATATTAACCATGGATGAAATGACTACATCTAATGAAGTGACAAACCCACAGAGAATTATCATCACATGAAGATATTGTACGGCGTTATCTGCCCAGCACCAAACAGTGGACGGACAAAGTTAGCGACTAGCTGGCTAACTTAGCGGGGCATTTAAAAGCTAAAGAGCCAGGAAACCAAAACAGAGCTATAAGAGAGAGTGAGTATTGGACTTACATTCACCAGGTGACCAGAAACACAACTCCAAATGAATGCTAATGCTGCTCCATGTCTGCAGGATGTGTAAAAAGGCAACAGCTGACTAACAACTCTAAACGGTGATATGTCAGTGTTGTTTACAGCTCACTCCCCAAGTGGCAAAAAAAAAATCACTATTGCTGCATTAAGGTGGTTAAGTTTAAACATAATGTGATGTGCCTAAAAGATTAACTGGGAAATGAACTATGACTTCTCACTATCCACCAGCTGTTGGTAATTTGCACTCTAATGACCACTAACGAGCTAGCTGCTAACAGCCTGTCTACGGATGACATCATGCAATCATCTAATGTTAGATTGTTTATGTAAAGAAAGACTCACCACTCTGTTGGGTTTTTTGAACACCTCCCGATTAAACCAACTTTGGCTGATTGAAAATAGTAATACTCTACTGGCAGGTAGAGAGTGTATTAACCCACAACAGACTACATTTTCATTTTCTAATTGGTGAACTCAGGTAATTCATTTTGATTAGTTACTAGGGGCGTAACGGTACGCAAAATTCACAGTTCGGTATGTACCTCGTTCTTTTGGGGTCAATGTTCGGTATGTTTTCGGTACAACAGGGAAAACAAAGAAAATGTAGAAAATAACTTTTTTTCATTTATTTTGAAAAATTATAACTTTTGACAGTTGCTCATTGGCCATAATTCAACAATTAAGGCACTCAAATACTGACATATTGTCAATAACAGATAAATAAACAACAAAAATAAATAGCATAAATGTCTTTAATGTAAATGTAACCCAGTTTCTCCCCCCAGGGATCAATAAAGTATTTCTGATTCAGTAATGCTCCATCATAAGACCCTGACCTGTTGGTAATTGCTGAACTGAACTGCAGCTTGTGCTCATTTATAAAGGGCAGGCACAACGCACTGACTCAAATACACTCATGAAGGCACATTGTAGCAAAAAACACTTTGACCATATGCTTTAATTCGGTACCGTTTACAATCGAGTGTGATCGCATATGCAGCGATAAACACTCTTATAGCATTAGTTATTACTTTGGCACGGTCTGAATCTGCAGTGGGAGGCAATCGGGGAGGCGGACTCGCCGCCCAGTCGGTGTTTGTTTCGCTCTGCTCATCGACCTGTTCCGGTGATGCAGTCATAAATGACATGTTTTAAGTGTATTCACAGATATACCCGAATACAGTTTAACACTGTTGCCATACAGTTTGACACAAATCGTTGTCAATTGAGCTTGATTAACCCGGCAAACCGGGCAAAACCACCTAGCACACAGCGCTGCTACAGCTGATAGAGAACAACTGGTGCGCTGCCAAAACATGTATTGTTACACCGCTATTAGTTACAGCTGGAAACAATTGTCATTACAGCCAGCAAAATCAATGTTTGTGGAATGATTCCATCACATCCTACAGCTTGTGAAGACGTTGTTAATAATGTGTGTTACAGTCCAATTAAAACCTTGCTTCTTGCAATTTGGAAATTGCAAAAAAATGATTCAGCATTCATTCCTAGGTTGGAGGGATGATTACGATTTTAGTTCAGAAAGCCATTCCAACATGACAAATTGCCTTGTCAACATTAAAAAGCTCTTGGTTGACAAATGAAAAGCTAGTAATTTCTGATCCTGTCGTGTTTTGGCAGAAGAGCAGCAGGAGAAGACGAAGACACCACAAGTTCAGAATAACATGTCAAGAGATAAATATAGTGGGTGTACTAGTGTAGCTTCTGGCACTGCGGCTGTGCTGTGTGTCATGTCCTGTTGTTCTTGTGTATCAGTATGTATTGCTATCACTGTGCCTCTGTACCCATGTCACCAAGACAAATCCCTGTGTATTTCATATACTTAACAATTCAATTGACTCAGATGCTGATTTTGAACAGAGGCAGAGAGCTGCACTTTAAGACACGGTAAAGAATAACAGAGGACACGGGGGCAACACGGAGCATTAGAGGACTAACATGTTTATCCTGCCTCCACCAACCACAAACACACACACGAGCAGAGACGCATGCATTCACCAGCCGCCCTCTCATCCCTCATCTGCCCGGTGCAGATCCTTGACCAGGGCGCTTGTTTGAAAAACCAGAGGTCGAACCGTAAAGCAATTACGCTGGCAACTCATCAACCAAGGGCTGACAGCAATACAATTACCTCCAGGCTGCAGCAGCCTGCAGCAGACAAGTGAGCAGAGAGAGAGGGCTGTGTTTAACTCTAGATGTAACAGCGCTTGCTGTATAATTGCACCCTGCCGAGTGCACTTTAATCCTGTGTTTAACAGGTACAGAGTAGTGCTGAGGGGAAGACAGGGAGGCAGACAGACAGAGAGAGAGAGGTCTATTAGGTGTTACCTGAGGCCTTGGCATCAAGCCACTTCACCGGCAGGAAGATAGAGAGAGATATGAAAATGGTGTCAGGAGAAAAGAGAACACAGAGCCATCTCCCTGCAGTCAAGGCTGGCAATACAGCTGCCTGACAACTCCCTCCTGAGGGATGTAAATAATTACTGGAGATGACAGAAAGAGAGAGTTAGGGAGGGTCACTAAAGTGCGGGCTACTAGCATGTCTCATGCACCCTCACTGTACATCCTTCACGTGTTTCTTATGACCATTTATCGCAGGCTGAATCTCGAACATTTATTATGTAATCAGAAAGGTGTTTATTGCCAGGTGTAAGGGGTATACACTAGGAATTTTCTTTGGCTTTGTTGGTGCAGTCAAACAGTATAATTACAAAAGAATAGATAAAAAACGTAGAATAAAATAAGAATAAAATAAAATGTACAATTTACAAAATAAGCTATAAACAGATGTAAACAGATAGTGCAAATATTGAGAGAGGGGGAGAGTCAGTGTCGGCAAGGGAGGGGGGGGGGGGGGGGGGGGCAGTAGTGTGTATGTGAGGGAGAGACAGTCACAGGGGGGCGGATGGGCTGTTGGAGAGCCCCACTGCCATGGGGAAAAAACTGTTTTTGTGGCGTGAGGTTTTGGTCCTGATGGACCTTAACCTCCTGCCAGATGGTAAAGTCTGAAAGAGATGGTGTCCGGGATGGGAGGGGTCGGCCACAATCGTTCCTACCCTCCTTAAGGTCCTGGAGGTGTACAACTCCTGGAGGGAGGGAAGGTTGCAGCCGATCGCCCTCTCTGCAGCACGGATGACCCGCTGCAGCCTGGCCTTGTCTCTGGCGGTGGCAGCGGCGAACCAGACGGTGATGGAGGAGGTGAGGATGGATTCGATGATGGCCGAGTAGAAGTGCACCATCATGGTCTGTGGCAGGTTGAATTTCTTCAGCTGCCGCAGGAAGTACATCCTCTGCTGGGCCTTACTGGTGAGGGAGCTAATGTTGAGCTCCCACTTGAGGTCCTGGGCGATGGTCGTGCCCAGGAAACGGAACGCCTCCACCGTGTTGACTGGGGAGCCGCGCAGGATGAGGGGGGGGAGAGGGGCTGAGTTTCTCCTGAAGTCCACCGCCATCTCCACTGTCTTCAGAGCGTTCAGCTCCATGTGGTTCTGGCTGCACCAGGATGCCAGATGGTCAACCTCCCATCTGTAGGCAGACTCATCACCCTCGGAGATGAGGCTGATGAGCGTGGTGTCGTCTGCAAACTTAAGGAGCTTGACAGATTGGTGTCTGGAGGTGCAGCCGTTGGTGTACAGGGAGAAGAGCAGTGGGGAGAGAACGCAGCCTTGGGGGGCACCGGTGCTGATGGTAATGTGGCTATGAGACATATTCTCCATAATGATTTTTTCCACACAATTTGAAAGAAAAGTGCTGCAAATTTGGATGGAATTCGAATATAGATATTTTTTAAAGGAATACTGGTACGACACTGGTTTAATCCAATGGCGTAGCCACGGGTTTGCCAGGGTATGCCTGTGTCACCCAAAGAGGCAGCTGGCACACCCCAAAAATCAGATGCAGAATTATTTTTTAGTAGAGGTGTCAATCGAATAAAATCGCATGATTGTCCATGATTAATCACGATTAATCACACATTTTTTATCTGTTCAAAATGTACCTTATAGGGAGATGTATCAAGTAATAAATACTCTTATCAACATAGGAGTGGGCAAATATGCTTGCTTTATGCAAATGAATGTATATATATATTATTTGAAATCAATTAACAACACAAAACAATGACAGATATTGTCCAGAAACCCTCACAGGTACTGCATTTAGCATAAAAAATATGCTCAAATCATAACATGGCAAACTCAAGCCCAACAGGCAACAACAGATGTCAGTGTGTCAGTGTGCTGACTTGACTATGGCTTGCCTAAAACTGCATGTGATTATCATAAAGTGGGCATGTCTGTAAAGGGGAGACTTGTGGGTACCCATAGAACCCATTTACATTCACAAATCTTAAGGTCAGAGTTCAAGGGACCCCTTTTTAAAATGACCATGCCAGTTTTTCCTCACCAAAATTTAAGTTTGGAGAGTTATTTAGCCTCCTTCGCGACAAGTTAGTATGACATGGTTGGTACCGATGGATTCATTAGGGTTTCTAGATACTGGTATCTTCACTTTAGCTTTAAAACTGAGCCCGGTACAACCTCCGGAAGATTGATTGTGTTAATGCGTTAAAGAAATTAGTGGCATTAAAACGTATTTGCGTTAACGTGTTATTATCGTGTTAACTTGTACAGCCCTAACTTTTAGTTATAGCCTTACTAAAACGAGTTTGTATTACTAAACAAAACAAACCACCACTATCCATCTGCAGCTGTTCTATATTTCTGCTAGTGGAAGTTGTCAACTGTACACACACATTTAGCAGGAAAAAACATCATGAGCAGTAGTGTGTGGACCTGGAGAGGCTGCACAGAAAGCTGTCGGGGCCGGTATAGAAAACTGAGCGGCAGGTGGCAGCGTCATCTCTTGCTGCATTTGCTTGCACTCAGACATCGGAGTGTCCCTCTTGTGAATTTCCGACCAGCAAATTGAGGTGGAGCTGGGGTGGCTGTATTTGTGTTACTGCCAAAAAGTTGTCCTGCCCTATCTACCCCTGGATCATGTGCACACCCACATTTCTTTTTCTGGCAACGCTGGTGGTTTAATCTGGTAAATATTGTTTCATATTCACATACAACCAAACTGTCTTTCCTGCTGTAGGTGTCAGTAACAGGGTCCTCTTATGGGGAGGACAGCTTCAAATAAGGTTTTCCTAGTAAACTATCAGGTCAAAAAGAGGTAAGACACACAAAACAACTGGTGCTGATCCTGTTTGCAGATCCACAAGTGTCCTTTGAAGTCATGTAAATAACAAACAGTAACACTACAGTATGTTTGCACTTCATATTGTGTAATTATAATGGGATTTTCAACAAGGTTCTTGCATTATCGATTTTTCCCCCCCATTTAATTCTCACCTAGTTTTCACCTGAGGCCCTCCAAACAAATACTGTGAGAGTGAAAGTCAAGCGGAGCATTGGTATAAAAGAATCTAAGTTAAATTCCCTAGATAAATACAGGGACCATTTACATTAAGTACAGCGTCACATGTTGCACTTTTTCAGCTACGCAGTATTACTTTAACAGCTAGTAATCCACATGTACAAATACCAGATCCTTCTACATACATGTAGATGTAATTGAAGTAAATTAATTGACAAATTAAATAGCTTTTTTAATGAATCCACATACAGTTTATCTATACAAACACCCCAAGATCTGTGCCATCTGTGCACATCTTTAATAGAGACTAGAGGGCCTGTATGTCCTGCTGTTATTACACACATGCAGCATAA
The DNA here is from genome assembly GCF_043250625.1 of Sebastes fasciatus. Taxonomy (NCBI): domain Eukaryota; kingdom Metazoa; phylum Chordata; class Actinopteri; order Perciformes; family Sebastidae; genus Sebastes; species Sebastes fasciatus. Next base: position 6,146,657 of record NC_133800.1, read on the forward strand.
ATGCTGTTATTCATAGATTTAACTCTCATTATATTACTTCTAATATGTCCTCGTGTGGTAAATCACAGTTCTGTTATGTTTAATCCCCCTCATTTGTTTAACTTTCATTTATATTCTTTCTTCCTTCCTCTATCAGAGTTATTTTAATGATTTCGCCGCTCCAATGACCCATTTTCCCAACAGGGTTCATTAAAGTTTGATTTTAATCTGTGAAAGACTTCACTGTGGAGTAGAAAGCAAGGGAATATCTTTAAAAGTATAAAATTACAGAGAAATCTAGCAGTTACAAATAATAAATGGTTATTTGTTCTTAATAATGTAGTTTCAGGCCGTAGGGTTTCTCCTGATTGGGATCCATTGGATTGAACCCTAAAAATAATCTGAACACTTGTATTTAATGTTATAATATTCTTCTCTCCAGGCTGCACTGTGTAATGTGTACTTATTATTTTGTTATTTTAATTCTTTAAAAGTCACCAGAATGTCTATGAAACCTATTTTAGTTATGAAATCCTCCCTATTTTTGAGGTCTCGAGGTTGGCAAGTATGTGTTATTGAGCTATGGACAACCCTACAGAAAGCTAACAGCTTGTAAGCAGACTGATTAATGAGAAAGCAGATGGGAGCAGGCTATATGGTGCAGGAAGTAATGAATAAGTCAGCAGCAGCCAGTAGCAACCACGAATCACAGGAACAAATTAAAACTACAAACAGAACCAATCGAAGTGTGTCTGAATCAGCTGGTGATTGGCTGAAGTGGCACCTTTAACCCTCTGCTATTGAGAGAAAGCCCATACTTGAGACTAAACCCTGCTGCCTCCCTGCAGGAAGCAGCCTGTCAGTCATCCAGTGGGGCATGTAAAAGTACAGCGTCGGTGGCCCAGTCTGAGGAGCCCAGTGGGTCTGAATGATGTCTCATCAGCTACTGTGGTGTCAGAGCAGCGGTGCGAGGCCGAGGTGTGTGGAGCGGGTTACCACGGCGCCCGCTCAGGCGCTGCAGTAGCTGTGCTCTCAGGTGTGGTGAGACGCGACTGAGATGGGTAACATGTCTCCAAGCCAAGACAGTAGCGGAGAGGCTGCAATGGAAATACTGTAGGTCTGTGAACTTAATTCATCTGAGGTGAATGCAGATTAATAGAATCTGAGTGTTTGAATGAATTTGTGAGCTGACAGCAGTTTGTGGTGAAGAAATAAAGCCTGGCTGCTCAAGTATCTTTCCTCAGGATTCATTTATCCACCTTGCTTTAGGTGTTAGACCACCTGCCAGGTATGTGTGTTTTTGTGTGTATATGAAAGTGCATGCATACATGGCACATGTGTGCCTGCGTCAGGCCTGCTACCACTCAGTAGGATCAAACGGCAGCGGTGGCTGCGCGCCTCTCGTCTCCCTGCCTTCCCCGTAATGAGGACTGATCCATTCGCCTCCCGTGGAGGAAGGACATGTTTATACAGCTCCTGCTCACAGGCAGCGAGAGGAGAAAAACAGATTACAGAAGCACTCCGGTCAAATGTCAACACAACGCCGCGCAAGAAGCACAGAGACACACATCAAACGGCGCAGCCAGAGTGTGAACAGACGGCTAGCGCTTAGTGAATCAGCTTAAAACAAACAAACCTTTGAGTTTACAAATAGAGGAATTTCCTCGGTGTTGACCCTTTGCTCAGCCACGGTGGAGGATCTAGTTTTTCTTGCCCTGTGGCACTTTGAAACGGGGAGCTGAATCGAGGCCCGCAAATGGTGGAAATGAAACAGCTGCCAACTCATCAGGCAGCCCTCGTGAAGCCCTGCGTGACGGAGGAGCAGGTTTGTTGCAGGGGCAGCGATTCATTACCGGAGCCCCCCCTCAGTGAAAATTAAGAGCGGAATCAGAGCGGAGGGCTAACTGTGATTCATCCTGCTGCCTTTTTCTATTGCAGCTCAACTGCAAGCATGATGAAATAATCACAGTGAATAGGCACTCCTGCACAGCGGGACATGAGGGAATCTGTGTGCTGGAGGCGAGGAGCTGTAATTGGCAAACAAGCAGGAAAGGCAGATTTGGCCCACCTGCTGTATAACCCCGGTCAGAGAGAACCACACTGACTGCACGGTCCTCAATGAGTACATGTGAAGCAAGATGTGTGACTGCAGAGCCAGTGAGTAACCACTAACGCTAGTCAACGCAGGTCATAAGGGCACACATCTACTGCTGCGATAGAAAGTTCCTGCGAGAGATCCTGCAAAGCGCTGAGAGGGGAGAGAAGGATGAGAGGAAAAGGAAGGAAGAGGAAGTGAAGACAGAGCGGAGGTGTACTACAGTCAGCCCAGCCAAAGGTGGAGTGTCTGGGCAGATGCCAGATCACAGACAAACTAGGCACAGTGACAGATCTATTCCCCCTGCTGCCTCCAGCCAGCTGTCACTGCAGATAAACACAATGCGCTCCTCTCTCCAACAACAGCACGCCGTAATCTGGAATTGACAGCTGACTCTGCCTCACAACTCGGAGGGAGCTGAGGGAAAGACGCTGTGAGTCAATTAACTGAAAGAAATGAATTTTCATTTGGATGGCTCTGAATGTGGGATAAGTAGACGGAGGAGAATAGAGTTTGTACAGCCACAGGCAAAGCCGGCTTCAGGCATAGGCCATACAGGCGGTCGCCTGGGGCGCCACCTTCTGGGGGGCGCTAGTCACCCTCTAAACAAATAAAAATAATAATTAAATCATTTTAAAAAATGTCGGTGGGCCCCCACCTTCATTTTATGCATTGAGGTAACACATTTATATATAAATAAAGAAAGAAATACACTTTTCACCCCTGTATGTAACTCTTTCTCACACTTTTTCATCTCCCCAGCCGCACTTATTTGTTAATAAAAGTGTAAATTATAGTGAAACTGACTAAACACTTTTTAGCCAACAATATCAGGGACCAATTGTTTATTTATATTATAATAAATACAGTTATTTATGAAAATAAAAATCTTAATCTTGTCATTTTTTATCTGTTCAAAATGTACCTTAAAGGGAGATTTGTCAAGTATTTAATACTCTTATCAACATGGGAGTGGGCAAATATGCAAATGTATATGTATATTTATTATTGGAAATCAATTAACACAAAACAATGACAAATATTGTCCAGAAACCCTCACAGGTACTGCATTTAGCATAAAAATATGCTCAAATCATAACATGGCAAACTGCAGCCCAACAGGCAACAACAGCTGTCAGTGTGTCAGTGTGCTGACTTGACTATGACTTTCCCCAAACTGCATGTGATTATCATAAAGTGGGCATGTCTGTGAAAAGGAGACTCGTGGGTACCCATAGAACCCATTTTCACTCACATATCTTGAGGTCAGAGGTCAAGGGAGCCCTTTGAAAATGTCTATGCCAGTTTTTCCTCGCCAAAATTTAGCACAAGTTTGGAGCTTTATTTAACCTCCTTTCCAACAAGCTAGTATGACATGGTTGGTACCGATGGATTTGTTAGGTTTTCTAGTTCCATATGTTGCCAGTATGTTCCCACTACCTATAAAACTGAGCCCGCTACAACCTCCGAAAGATCGATTGCGTTAATGCGTTAAAGAAATTAGTGGCATATGGTTTTGTCTTAAAACCATTGTGATGTCTGATGTGTGTTGTGGTTTACAGGGCTAGGGTTAGAGTTCCGGGTGGTTGAACCCTAACCCTAACCCGAGAGCAGCGCTGACGCCTCTGGCGGGGAGGGGCTCCAAATCCGAATTTCGCCTCGGGCACCAAAAGGGCTAGAGCCGACCCTGGCCACGGGAACCTTAGCTCAGGTGCAGGGCGAGAGAGATCAACTGGAAAGAGGTGTGAACAACAGGAACTCTCACAGTGCTGTGTTACAAAGGAAGACTTTGGTTTTGAATACTTGATATGCAAAGCTTACTGGGAGCAAGAGCAAGCATGTGGGTATTCCCAGAATCCAAAAATAATCAGATCAAATCCCCAAACTCATGCGCAGCTCATGTGTTTGTCTCAACAAGTATTCTCTGATCCAGCTCTGAGGTTCCGCATGAGATGTCCCCCCCTTCCAAAAACCTCCACTGGGGTTTGACACCCATCCGGTGACACACTCCCTCCATCAAAACTGCCTGCCAGAAGTTCGATGCTCTGCATGAAAACACTGAAATCACTTTATATGGAGGAAAACGCGTCCTTAGCCTCCAAATGGCTCGTGCTGCTGCCAGGTTCTGCTTCAGTCTTTCCACGGGGCATTATGCACAGAGCGGTGGATCAGCGCGCTGTGTGCTAGTTGTGACTGTCTGTTTACGGGTTTTTTTCACAGGGAAAGTTGGCAGCCGCAGTGTGTCTGGGCCTGCCAATACAAGCCCAGGCCTCAGCTGACCCGGCTTTGTGTCTCTTTACACAACAAAACTTTTTACAGCCTCCATAAAAAGTAATATCACACACACACACGCTCAAGTTCAAAGAGCGTCAAATGAAGTGAAACATGTATATCGTCACTGACTCTCTGGAGAACTGCTCTTACCCTCATCCATCCAGGCTCTCCCAGCCTCTCCCGGCCTGCTTAATGACAGCAGGGCACAGACTTTTAAAAGGTCTGCTCCCCTCATGTCCGGCGGCTTAATATTCAAACGGCCTTATAAAACCGCCAGCGCTGCCAATCCTGTACCCATTTCTCAGCCGAGCAGCACCTCATTGTATCCCTATTACATTCTGCTGGAGTGATGTGACCCCACCCCCCCACCCTCCCTTGTCCCCGGAGTCCCCTCTCACAGCCAAGGAAGTCATCCATTCATAGCAATCTGCTGCTCCTATCATAAATACCTGTATGGTTGACCCCTGACAGACCTATTGCTGCAGATTCAGCCCACAAATCAATGCTGCACAGCTGGATCTAGATCAGGCCAGAGCTCTCGAGCACCATTAGCTGTACTGAAGCCAGAGAAGTCATTTTTCCATATGTAGCTGCTCCCTTCGCAGACCTGGGTCAAAGCATTGGCGTGTTTGTTTTAGACTGCTTGGAATACATGGTGGGTGGGTTTTGCCACACAGGGAGTGCAGAAAATGTAAAAGTACATTAAATCATCTGCCAGACATCATCCGAACTGTCCTGACACGGTGAACCCCATTGATCAACTGAGCTTAGAGATTGTTAAGACAAATTTTCAAACACCAACTGGGACTGTATTTAGACTATTTGAAGATGAGAAAAACTTTCTCAGTCCTGTTAGGAAAACTCTCTCTGAGATACTGGTGGTACAAGGATAAGAACTCTTTATTCTCTGGAGTGTTTTCTCTCATAAAAATGAACCGTGACACACTTCCACTAAAGCAGAATGTAAATACCACATCTAGCTGGTTGGCTGATTTGCTCCCTGAACCGTTTATGCAGTGAAGATGTCCGGAGAAGCTGTTTCCACTGTAGCACGGTACACAAGCTATCAGAAACTTTGGTAGTTTAAACAGGACTTCCTAAAGACTTTAAGGGCTGACTGAGTCTAAAAGACTCACTATAACCTCAATGGCCGAGCAACATTAAGGCAACAAACATATAATGCAACACTCTCTTAAAGCGGCAGTAGGCAGAAGTTTTTTGGCATCATTGGGTGAAAATTCCATAATACCCTTTCAGTAATTCAAGTGTTCTGAGAGAAAACTAGACTTCAGCTTCTCCTCCTGGCTCTGTTTTCAGGCTTTAGAAAATCTAGCCTGTGACGGGAAACTTGGTCCAATCACAGGTCATTTCAGATAGAGAGTATTCCTATTGGTTGTTCATTCAACAGAGGCAGTTGTCAATCACTCACAAAATCCGATCAATGCAACAGGTTGCTTTAACAAACATTCCCATAACTGTAAAGCAGGTCCTTGCTGCTGTATAAATGTTCATTACAACATATCAGTGTAAACTCTTAAATACAAACTCATCATCTTCATACGTAATAAACAATTTGTGCCCTTGGCATTCATTGAATTAGTATGTAAATGCATCCATTCATCCTGCTCCAGTCCCAGGAATTACAGGCCAGCCTCTCTGCCAATAATGAGCCTGTGTGGCAATTTACAAATCTTTACAAATATGAGTCATAACTATATATCATAGAGCATCATAGGGAAATGAAATGTCAATATGTTTGTGCAGTGGAAAATGTTTATTTCATGATTTATTCGGCCCCGGTTATACCCCAGCCTACTGCGAGATAGCTGAAAGCAAACACTGACTATATTAAGCCAGCACTGCTATTCTTATGAGTGGTGGGTGTATCACTGTGTATTGAACAATGTGTTACAGAAGCTTTATATACTGAATAGATACAGTACAAAAAAGACTGCTGAAGATGTCAGGATACACAACCGGCCTGTAAGAAAGGCAGGATCTCAACAGTGAAAAGAGCAAACATGTAATATTGATTTCATGCCGCTGACTCCAGACGCGTGAATGGCTGACCTTCCTAAAAGTTAATAGCAAAAACACAAATTCTCTCTTCAGCACATCTAAATCCTGCTGATAATCCACAGCTCCTACAAATCACCATGTCAACAAGTCATTTTTTCTTGGCTTGCAAAGAATAATGACAACAATAATAATCATCCAGATAGCTTATTCCCAATCGCCAACCAACCCCCCCAAACAAAAACAACTTAACCTTCCTCTCCTCTTTTTATGGATCGGAAGCAGTTGACATTACTGTGACATTTACCTCCAGTCAAAACACTGCAGCTTTCTGACCGTCCTCTAAGCAAACTCTCCTCTATCCTCCAGACTCACTTCCTTGAAATGTTACCTTCTTTTTCTGGGGGAGGTTTACACACATCATTTCCTCTGAGTGTTCATATGTGGACAGACTGCATCACTTAGAGCTGGCAGTCTCTGTGAGCCTTGTTAAACTTGACTTTAAGAGGCAGCCTGCATGGCTGGATTGTATTTGGACTGAGCAACAACTATAAAGAGCACATAAAATGCAGTTGTCGATGCAGTGAAGTCATGAGCTCTGAATTGCCTTCGCAAAAAGGTCAGAGCCACAGTTGGCCACATTAATAATGAAAGTGCAAATACACAGCAGAAATCTCTGTCTCGACAAGCCTAGAATTTGTCTCCAATTGATTCCTTTACAGGTTTTTTTCTTCTTTTTATGCCAGTAAATCAACTTGTCTCAAGTATTAATCCGTAACTTTGGTATTTTTCAACCTGGACCCTATTTTCCCATGTTTTTGTGTCTAACTGACTACAACAATTTCTGAAATTGGTCCAGTATTTAGGGAGAGCACTGTCACGGGCTGTAATATGGTGCTATGGGGCAAGCTGGCACCGTCATTTACGTCCACTAAAAATGCTATTTTCGCCAGGCTCTGTCATTAGAAGCATCTCACATTATGGAAAGAGTCTCACTCAAGGAGAAGTCTCCTTCTGAAATCTGGCAAGGTGACGTGTTGCTGGAAGACAACGGTGGAATAGTGGAATACATCCATGTTTGTTATGTTGGAGTACAGAAAGCGTAGCTCAGTGATATCTAAAAGATGGCGCCAACATATATTTGAGCCAGAGCATAGGGATATTCAGATATCACAACAAGACTTCTCCATGAGCCAGTATTGGACACAATAACAAACAGACCGGATCAAGCGACAGGTAAATAAAAAGGTTTTATTTCTCTGTAGGGTTTTTTCCATAATGTTGTTAGACACTTCTAATAACAATCTGAGCCTGTCAGTGGCATAAATAAGCACTTTTAGTGGACGCAACGTTACATTGACGCTGATCACTTGCCCTCGCATCTCGTTTAGCGGCTGCAGGTTACAACATTATCTCTCAATATTGGACCAATTATAAAAGTTGTTGTCCCCATTAGTAACTTAGACAAAAAACCTGGGAAAATAAGGTCCAGGTTAAAATCAAAAATACCAAAATTACGCTTTAAAGGGGGTAACAACAATACTCTAGTATCAAGTTTTATTTTTCTTTAGGGCAGCAATCTGCCTTATTCTGTCTTCACATGTATTTCTAGAAAATTCTTGAAACAAGTTACTTTTTTATGGAAATTGAATACTGAATTATCACTAGAATAAAGAAAATAAGGTTTTTAAGACTTTTTAGGAAATCACAGAATCCGGAAGCTCTGAATGAATTCCGTGACAAATTCAGAGGGAAACGGAGTGTATCGGGATGAGTGTAAATATTGCAAGAGTACTTGGATAGCAAGCTTGTCATATATAATTTCTGTAAATATACTGGGGGATGAATGTTTATTCCAGGTGTAAATGTGATCCATCTGAGTGATGATAAAATCAGGACTGAAGATGATCAATGGCTGGCAGGGAGAGTGGTCTGGCTGGCTGCCCCCACATAATGAGGTCTGATCAAGGAAGGGAATCAATGGTGATGTGACAGCAGGGGTTACAGGTCAACGCGACCCCGACTCCGTCATGAGATGGTGTGTGTGTGTGTGTGTGTGTGTGTGTGTGTGTGTGTGTGTGTGTGTGTGTGTGTGTGTTTGAGCATACGGCGGTGTGTGTGTGTGTCTACTGGTATGCTACTATTCTTGTCATTTGTCAGCTGGTTGAAAAGGTAATTACTGTTTCGAAACATTGACTCATTACAACATGGAGACAAATGGCTTGTCTGTTCTGCCTGACTCATTGACAACATAATAACAGACCATCTGCCCCCCCGGAGCACTAAGTGGTATACATTCATCATATAGTACAGAGTGCGTGTATGTAATTACATGACACCAGCTCTGTGTTATTTTACTAGCAAATGAAATAGATGGTGATGTCTCTATTAGTGGAAGTAACCGTCGTGGGTGAGCATGTAGGATGACCTTTGAGGCAGATTGACAGGAAGCCAAACAGTACTGAACTGGCTCTTCTCCAAAAATATCTATATCTCAGCATGTCAGGATGGTCTAGTATGATGAGGGACTACAAGCCGTCCCTCAATCAATCACAGAATTTTGTCCGAAAAATTTGCACGGAAATTTATAAAAACTGACTTTGTGGGTTCCTACGAATGCTTACACACCCCCATGCGAAACATTTGTATAGGGGAAAAGTGTTCGTGCAGAAATATTTGTTTGACCAATGAACAATTTGTTTCAATTTTGCCTGAACTTAATATGTAAGAACTGTCTTTGGTATTCTGAATGGCTGATATACTACATTAAGCAATATTTTTTATGTAGAAATCCCAAATAGATTCAGTATTATACAATAGGTCACTTCCTGTTTTTGTCGTTTTTTTCCGGTCAACTGGCATAGGGTTTGTTTTGATGCTGAGAGGAGAGGTTGAAGAACCTTGCTATCGGTAAATGAGGAGTTGTTTTAGTTGATGAAGTGAGTTTTGTTTGGAAAGGCTAATGCTTTCAGCAGAACTCCTGATGGACTCGTCTCAATTGTCTTTCATTCTCATCGCAAGGTAACGCTATGTCCATTAACTTTACAATGATAATGTGGGGAAATCACTCTATGGCTGTAACCATAGTCACCACCGTAAGTGCAACTGGTGGTGACAGTAGTTTTCTGGCTCCATCCTTATAGACCTGTCCTCCTGCCATCACTCCACATGAATGTGCTGCTTGTCTGAAACACCACTGTTACTTTGCGGGGGTAGCACAACCGCACAATCTGAAGAGGTGAGGATGCCGTTTGGAATTCAATAACATGATGTATAAAAATTCCTGTGTGGAGCTCGCCATTCCATGGCAGCGAGAAAAATAAGGCAGGAATGCAGTCGCACAATGCCGTTGTGTGGGAGTGTGGTGTGCACGTTGCACAATTGCCTAAACGTGTCTTCATGAGCGTTATATGCATATGTCAGCTTTCTGTCTGCCTTCGTCTCCATCTTGCCTGCCAATCTGTCAATCAGTGCATGTGTAGAACGAGCCCAACACTTCTCTGTGTGGGTTGCAGGCATCTGTCTGTCAGTAGCTCTTGCTTTCTCTCTGTATTTTTATGTTTGTCTGTCTGCCAAGCTGCCAGTCACGAGTGTTTGCAGAACGAGAGAAGCCATCGTTTCTCAGCTGAAGGGCTCCCCACAGAGAGAACTGAGGAGCCCATCTATCTCAGTGGGTATTTGTGATTGCCAGCGGAGTGATAAGATGCCCCCGGGGCAGCGCTCTGTGCTCCGGCAGGCAGGGATCTTACGCTGCGCTGATGAGCGCTGTCTAGAAGCTTTATCTGGGACAAAAGCGGCCTTGTTAAAGCTCAACACCAGCCCTTAAACTGGCCGTGAAGAAACACAGAGAGAGAGAGCAACTGTGGGGTAGGGAGGGAGGGGGGAAACGTCTCCGGCTGAATATAATTACCTAGTTCAAACGGCGCTGAATATGGTAAGTAGCACTTATCTCTTCTGCGACCTTCCCGGCCCGCGCATTCCACTGTCATGGAAACTTAATAGAGAGAAAGCTGGGTAATCATGCTGTTCTATGCTGCAGCGTGCTCCATCTGTGATGTACAGTATGCGCAGCCACGGTCAAAATACAGTAGTAGTATAATAATGTCAACTTAATGTTAGCTCACTGAGCTGAGTGCATTTGTGGTACTGAAAGGTGCCTCGGAGGAAAATGTTCACTGCTTGCATTTATAGTCTGAGCCCAAATGGGAACTGCCATATTATCGAGTCATCCTCACAACAGTCACAACAGAGAAGCGTGTATTTGTGAATTTCACACACAGTGGGTCGGCAGACGTACGTGTCACCATTCATCAAAGCACCTTAGATGAGAGGAAGTATTTAGCTCTCTGCAGTGGCTCAGCCTTGACACTGCAGTTGAGTCTATTGTTACTGTAGAAAGTGCTCACTTGGTATTCCACACAAAAACCTCATATATATATATCTCACAATATATTAAATACATGATTTCCTTTGCAGTTTCGACAGAGATTGAGACGTTTCTGAGGCGCCCGCTCATGTCAGTGACTATTTCATTGAAATGATGTGACATTTCTGAGTAGAAACATGTGCACTATGAACACTAAAGCCAATCCTACAATGGAAATAGTTCCCTTTCCTGTAATAGGACATTATTTAAAAATAACAGCAATAAAATAACAGCACAAATATGTGATGTTTTAACATGTAAAGGCATGAAATGAGGGGATTTACACAACCACTCTGCAGTAACACAATATCTGCCGATTTATCCAATGATGACTGGTATGCCAGAAATGTGCTCCCTTGCGTTGAGGGTGGATAAAATCTCTGGTTCCTACTCTTGTTGTGTTTACATTCAGGACTTTCAAGCATGGAAGCCTTCATCTTGACAACTCGAGCGTCACAAATGTTCTCTACACATCAAGCGGCGGCTTGGTAAAGCAGAGCGCTTCAAGTGTAGTGTAGAGACACTGCAGAAGTAAGATGAAGTGAATGAAAGACTTCTGAATCCTCAGTGCTAGGGATGTCACAATACCAGAACTTTATAGTCTATAGCAATACCAGTGAAATTCCATGATTCTCTATACCAATTCCATACCCACGTACTTCAATATCATCTCCTTTATTACTGTTTGCATACTGGCTTTTGTTAGGAAGTCAAACAGGTCATAATTTCCTCTCTATTATCTATTTTATATTGCTGTGAAAACATCTCGTACAAACATCTGGATTTATTCAAGATCCTCCCCATAAACTACATTGTAGACAATTAGATTTGAACGCACCATGATAACGTTAGAATTTACCTTCTCTCCTTTTTACTGAATAGAGCCTGAAAGGCATCATAATGTAAATCAATGGCACATCCTGTTAACATTAGCTGTTAGCTCCGTGCAGTACTGTGCTGCTTATTGGCTGCTAACACAACAGCTATCGTTAACTAGCTCGCATCCTGCTGACTTAAACACCGATTTGTGTTTCACAATGTAGCGAAAAATAGGGTGCGTCCCCTGGATGCGTCAATAGTGGGTTAACTGCGTCCAAACACATTTTATATCGTTCCCGGGACGACATTAGTCTTGAGCTCTGACGGTACCAACAGTATCGGAGAAAAACAAGTAGTCATGTTTTTTTTTAATTTTGGCATCGACTTGGCAGCAAATTATCGGTTCTCGTGACGTCCCTACTCAGTGCTGTCATTTAGATTTAGAAAACATATGCTGCACAAGCTGTTTGGTGTCATTTATACAGTTTTTAGTGTATTCATTTAGAATTTTTTTTAACCTCTAAGGAACCACAACCTGACGACTTCCTTTGTTTGTGAAAACAGAAAACTGCTTATTTGTTGTATGTTACACTGACATAAAGAAACTTAATCTGTATGTAAATCAACATGAGTACATAAGGTCATTTGTTTTTAGTAATGGTTAACTATGCTTTAATAATGTGTCTATTCTGCGTTGTTTTAATGATATCTTTGGTGCTGAGTGAGTGGTAATATTTGGCTTTCATTTGTGGAGCAGATCGATGACCAATTGACACCTGATGCCATGGGTTATCTCTGAGATCACCGGTTAGTTTAACAGGCTCCTCTGACTACTCTCTTTTTCACTACTACTCTCCACAAACCAAGCTCTTCTCCTATTTGATATACTGTAGGCAAAAAAAGCGAGCGATCCTGTGCTCCTCCAGAAGATTTTTTCCAAGGAAAGACCAAACAAATGCCAGCTGCTTAGAAGTGCAAAGGTAGAAGCTTTCCTGAGCGTGCTATTCTTACAGAGGAGAAAAAATGTGTTCATATGGAAATGCCACAGATATCTTTAATTCATGTTCAAGTGTGATATGAAGAAACATGACCTGAAAATAGGAAATGATGTGCTTTTTATAGACTGGAAGCCCATTTTCAATAGGCATATTCAATAAAAAGGAATAAAAAAGACTGACACAGAAACTGTTTCATGTTTTACATGAGAAATATGTCTTTGCAGTGATGGGCTTGTAAAAAAAAAACACTGTAACATCTAGAGCATGACAGACTGACAGTAACATATGTTGTATATATTTCATATGAACTGAGTGGCTTGAATGCTGGATCACAATGTTTTCAAGACAGTATCTGTGTTTGATGGCTTACAGTGACTAGAGTCTGTTATAGCACAGTGTATATCTGCCTGTGTGTGTGTGTGTGTGTGTGCATGAGTGTGTGTTCAGGGGCAGCTGGCAGGTTAATGAGCTCAGTAATAGGCCTGCAGACTGCCGTTCACCCCTTATTAATCGGAGACTCGGCTGTTTGTCCACACAGCTCAGTGGGCCCCTAAACAGCCAATCACAGGTAGTCTAAATACTGACATGCAGCCAACAAAAGCTTCTCCAAACAACATGCTGACAGCGGAGGATCAGCGCTTAGAGGATATACTGTATGCTGTGTAACACTGTGTACGGAAAAATGATTGTTCATTAACTGTATTAACTGTGCAGACACATTTGAATTAGGGCTGTCAATCGATTAAAATATTTAATCGCAATTAATCATGATTGTCCACAGTTAATCGCAAATTAATAAAAAATGTTATGTACCTTAAAGAGAGATTTGTCAGAGAAAAATAGTAGAAATAAGTGGCTTTAAAACAAATTTGCATTAACGCGTTATTATCACGTTAACTTTTACAGCCCTAATTTGAATACTGACACATACTGCAAGGAAATAGTGGAACTGGATAAACTGTAGCTTATAATCAAAGATTCAATCAAACAAATTGTACATACCATTGGACACATTATCCAATTTCCAAGTGGAGATCAATAAACTTCATCTTAACACAAAACCACATATATCTGAGCCTAAGTGGCCCCACATGGCTGCAGAACATGAGCACATGTCCTTCACAATGCCAGCTAAGAAAGCAACACTGAAAGTGAGCCTGACAACAACAACAACAGCGGCGCGATCGCCGAGACAAGCCGCACTGCATCAGCGCTGCGGTCGGCCCATTCGTAGCAGACTATCATCAGTTTTTACCGCTGATTACATCATTGAAGTCGGGAAGATTACGCCGTTGTTTATGCTCCCATCGCGGCACTACAAATGAGAGGCTTGCAAGCTTCCAGCTGCGTACCTAATAATGCAGTCTGTTTTAGGCTGCTCATCTCCTCCATCAGCCTGCCTCTTACATGTTTCAACAGCTAACGGCACACGGCTGGCAGTTTACATCAGCAGGCACATAATAGGGGAAGTGGAGCCAATATGTTAACTGATGGGTTCAGACATTGGCAGGGTGTGAAAAAAGCCTGGCACGGCAGACAAGCCTTAAGAGTTTTCTCTTTCCAGGTTGAAGTGCATTGTGGGTCTTTTCTTTGTGTTGATATCAAGCAGAGTGGATTGCCATGACAGCAGAACATACAGACAGAGTGGAGGCAGTATAAGCGGAGCAAAGGGCTGTGTAACTAAAAAGATTGTCTACTACAGGAAACACAATGGGCCTCCAGTACCCGAGAGTACATTAGCCGAAAATAGGCCACAGGCATTTTAGTCCATAAAAGAAGCAGAGAAATGAAAATCCTCCTGCAGCAGAGCAATAACACAGCTTTTAATGACAACTAAAGGAATCAACAAAGCACACAGCTCTCTTTCCGAGTGTGCTCTAATCAGCGTCGCGTCGACATTGTTTGGATCACACGAGAACATTGAGCTGCTTAATTTGACACAACTTAAAAAGCACAGTATTTTGGCTTTAATATAATTTAATTACAGAGCTGCCAGCACAGAGCTGGCATAACAGCTCTCCGTCTTGGCGAAAAACAGACAGTAGCTTAATGTGATTAATTGGAGCTTTTTTTGTATTTCTATATGGAAACTGTCATTCAGCAATCATGATGGGAAATTGAGTAAATGATAGAGTGGCATCTCTCAAAGAGCTTTGTTACTGATCTAGTCTACATGGCTTCAGATACACCATCAGGGACTTAAAGGGATAGTTTGGGGGTTTTGAAGAGGGGTTGTGTGAGGTACTAATCCATAGTAGGTGAATTACTTACAGTAGATGATGGTTGGCGCGCCCCAAGCTTGGAGAAACAAACAGGAATACCAACATCGGAGCAAAACAATATGGTGCTGTGGACAGGGACGGCAGAAAAACATATTTTAGCCACCTAAAAGAAAGGCTCACCTAAAAAATAAATCAATATCATTTAAAAGGTACACTATATTTAGAACATTTTCACTGCTTTATCTTGCCGTCAGACAGCCCTTTCCTTCTCCTTTCTGACGGGGAACTGAACTGAGAGTGAAACTTATCTACGCCCTCTCCAAATCCAGCAGGCTCAGATGAAAAAAACAGAAAAGATACGATTCACTTTCAGTTCAGTTCGTTATCGGAAAATATTCTAAATATAGCGTACACTTAAACGGATATCGATTTGTTTTTTAAGTGAGCCTTTCTTTTAGGTGGCAAAAATACATTTTGCTGCCATCCCCGTCCAAAGCACTCCGAGCTGAGGGCACGCTGACTGTCATCTACTGTAGGTATTACACCTACTATGGATAAGTACCTAATACAACCCCACTTCAATACACCCGAATTTTACATATACCTAATGCAATAAAAAAGGCACTACAGTGATAAAGCTGAGAGACACTGAAGTGCTGTTGGTGTCACAGTGAGGATCTACGCGTACCCGCTCACGGCAAGCCAAGAGTCAAACAAATCGCCCCACATCCTAAATATGTAGCGGATGCCTTCATTCAAATCCTCCCTTTGAAGATTTGCTGTAGCTCGGCTGGTGAACATGCCCTCGTCTCCGGCAGCCTGGTGTTTCAGGCTCTCCGAGCCCGCCTGAGCTCGGCAGTGTGAGCGGAGGCACACGACAGCTTGAAAAATTAGCTAGATCCCTGTCAGCCCCGTCGCTACACCTCTCTGTGGCCGGGCTGCTGCTGTTGCTCTGCATCTCCCATAACAACACTACAATTTCACACTGTTGAATGTCATTGCACAGGGCAGCTCCAGATAGTTTTTTTTTACCTCTTTTTGAATAGTGCTTTGTATAAAGTTGATATGAAACTGATCTTCTGTGTAAGAAAATGACTCATGGAATGATCACAATGAGTTTGAAATGTGTTTGAATCTTCCTCATGTGGCTGATTTTTGACTTGTGCTTATGCCTATGTGTTGTGTATTTGTGCCTATGAGTTGTGTGCATTGATGTCTATGTCGGTGTTTCTTTTATGTGTCATTTTAGCTACCTGCTCTGGTCTGTACAGCATTTTGGTCAATGTGGGTTGTTTTCAAATGTGTTTTATAAATAAATTAAATGAACTGACTGAGACGAACTTTACTAACCTACCGTAGCAGAATAGACAGAAATGGAATATAATATTGATAAGTATGTTTTCTTTAGTGTATAATCACCTGAAAATAAGAATGGTGTTTCCGTTACCTTAGAATGAGCCGTTTCTATCTACATAGTGAGGGAAGTCCCCTCTCCACAGAGTCCGTCATATTGCACCACCATGTTTCAACAGTGGCCCAGAATGGACAAACCAAACTCTGTTAACTTTCCTGTTTGGGCCGGAATCGATAACTTTACTCGCTGCTGCCGTCGTCGCCACTCTCTCTCTTGCTTCATCACTCACTTACCACGTACACAAGGCACTAGCTCTGCTCCAAAAGACCTATACTACTCTTTCAACAACTGTCTCTATTTGCGTTTTCGAGTCAGCCACCGTAGCTCTCCAACACGCTTGGCACACGGGAGAGGCTTCAGTTGGTTGCGATCTCCCCACCTCACCGCTAGACACCGCAAAATCCTACACACTAGACCATTAAAGGAATATTATGCCATTTTGATTTCTTGCTGTGCTTTAGACGAGAAGATTGATACCACACTCACATATCTGTCTGTTATATATGTAGCTGGAGCTGGGCGATTGTTAGCTTAGCTTAGCATAATGTATAAAGATTGGAAACAGGAGAAAACAACTAGCCCCTTTAAAACCTCATTAATTAACATGTTCTACATCTTTGGTTTTGTACAGACAGAGCCAGGCTAGCCGTTTCCCCCTGTTTCCACTCTTTATGCTAAGCTAAGCTAACTTGGCTCATGGCTCCAGCTTCACATTGAAGAGACAGATGTGAGAGTGGTATCCATCTACTCATCTAACTCTTGGCGAGACAGTGAATAACTGTATATCCCAAAGTGTTGAACTACTCCGTTAAAACATTCACTTAGGGTTGCAACTAACGATTATTTTCAATGTCGATCAGTCTGTCAATTATTTTCTCTTTTAATCGATTAAATGTTTGGTCTATAAAATGTCAGAAAATGGTGAAAAAAGTTGTTTCTCAAAGCCCAAGATGACGTTCTCAAATGTCTTGTTTTATCCACAACTCAAAAATATTCATTTTACTGTCACAGAGGAGTAAAGAAACCTGAAAATATTCACATTTAAGAAGCTTTAATCAGATAACTTTTGACTCAAAACGATTATCAAAATAGCTGGCAATTAATTCAATAGTTGATAACTAATCAATTGATCATTGAAGCTCTACATTCACTGCACGCTGAAAACAAAATCCACTATTACTATGAGACATCATATCAAAACTGAATGACTTAATACTTCCTCATTCTCCTTTAGGCCCATGCTGACTTCACGATAAGCTGTTTAAAGACTGCGACGGAGAGGAACACTATAAACTGGATTAGTGCAACTCAGAGCAATATGCTATAATCTTTTAACAATTGCTTTTTTCTTCTTTTTTTTTTTTACAATTACCATTCAATTGTAAATCCAACTCTGCTCTGAAATCATAGCTGGGAGGCAGAGTGATTCACGAAGCCGTGAAGAACAGATCAACTGGCCTACAAAACAGCTGCGGCTCACTTGACATGTAGTCTGCCTTCTGTCGGCTGAGTTTCCTGAACAGACCTTTCAATTCCCCTTTCCCTCAGCAAGCTGGGTAATGAAAGGCCGCGGCAGGCTAGAGGTAGTTGTGGGGTTCATACATTCCTCTTCCTCTCTTCCCACACACTGAAAAGCACGGCGAGCTTGATCCTTGAAAACTCCACGCTCTCAGCAGCCACATTCATCAACAGGAATGTTTGGTTTCAAACTGAAAGGCCTGGTGCTACAATACAAAGCAACGCTGTTTCCCTCGTGGTGAGAAAATGAGTTTTTTTACAGTGTTGTTGATACACAGTAAGCTGCTGCCGGGTTCATAACCCACTGACTCACAGAAGACGGGCTTAACGGGGGGATGACAGACAGGATTCTCTGATTGACACATGTTTGATGTATTTCATTGAATTATCAAAGCTGTTCTGAATTACATAAAACACAACACAGTCTAGACACAGAGGCAGAGAATCACAGATCAATCAAGTCTTAGATGAAAACACATCATGTTTGCCCCATATATCATCATGCTGTTTGGGGATTTTAAATATGAAATCACTTCCCTGCAACCCTGAGAGCTTTACACGCTCTATGCAGATGTGATTATGGGAAACAATATGCATTCATGCTGCAACTAGCAAATTTATAGAGCAACCTACGTATTCTCTGTGGCCATGTTACTGTTTGATGTGGGTAGTGAGGCTTTCACGGGGCTCCTGCAGCACCGAGAAGTGACATGCCTTGTCTAGAACAGGAGAAAGCCAGGAAATTGGGCTGCATCACCTTTGAAGGTCTGAGATGTAAACTCAAACCCAACATGCTGATGTAACGACTGTGCAGGATACAGAAGGTAGAGATTGACATAAAGGGTTCAAAGAATACTGCCTTTTAAATCACACTCTGATTAAAGAGACTGTATCTAAGTTTTAACATGTGTAAAAATAATTTAATCATTTTTCATTGCCAATGTGTGAACAGTAACACATTCATATTATTAGTAACCTAACCTAACAAATGAGACCTTCTGGGACTTTCTGGGTTTCCTCTATCACCCTGTAGACTGCTTTCAATGTGAAGAACCCGGGCCCGTTTTTCCAGGAAAGTCCAACGGATGTGATGTCATGCGCGTTCGCGAGTGCCCTTATTTTCAGCTCCGGTGTGCAACGATAGTTAATGTTCAGTTAGAAATGGAGTCTGCTAATGCCAACAATTGACCGGCCCCCACCACAGCTCAGACTCCAACACAAACTCCATGGAAGCACAAAAAAAGCAAATTTATATCTAGTGAAGCTTGTCTTGCAAAACAGGAATGTGACCGACGACAGGAGGAAAACTACTGTTGTGGGAGAATAGCAGAGCCAGTGCGAAGAGTGTTTGTGTGCATGTGGGAAGTGAGTGGTGAAGCGAGAGAAAGAGAGCGGCGGCGAGTGTATGAGAAAACGAGTGAGCAGCGGAGCAGAAGAGTTACTTTAGCTTTGAGAATATCTAGGGAATTTGCAGTTAGTGTAAAAATGTGTCTTGTTTCTCTGCTGCTGAGTGAAGTGACGGGGTTTAACTCCGGAGTGAGTAACGTTATCGACTCCGGCCCATGTGATCAAAACTACAGTGTCTCCCCTGTGCTTTCTGACCACGGTCGGGAGGCTGAAAGTTAACACTAGGATCAACATCGGCCGGGCCTTCGATTCATGGAGAGACCTTCGTTTGGTAAGCTAACATTACTGCCAAGCATGTGAAATATATAGTGATATTGTGGTTTCAACTGTCAATCACATTTAGTCTCCTGTGTGTCTCCTCACTGTTTTGACCGATGCTCGCTCGCATCTACGTAGTACGAGCACAAGTGCGAGCAACAGGACGCTGACTGTCGTTGACTTAACGGCCACAGGTGTCACTGTTAACAAGCTATTTCTGATTCTTACATACAAAGCGGAAATGATGTGCTGATGGTATCTTTTAAGAGTATCACTATTGAGTGTACGTCTTCCCCCGGCGCCTGGAGCTCCTGGTGTTCTCAGCGCGGTGCGAAGCCTCAGTTGTAAGATAGATGTTTCAACAAGCTCTGCCTCCCTCTCTCAAAGAGGCCTCAATCAGGGGGGCAACAATGGCAGCCGAGAGTCATCCCCACCCCTACAATACTCCTCTTTCAAAGGAGGCTGCCATTAATTGGCACACAGCACATTCCACCCTGGCAATTACACCCTTGTCTCTTGTCTCCTGCACCGCCCGGTTCAAAGAGCCGGGAAGCGGAAGTCCTTCTGGTGCTAAAAGCAGAGCAATATCCTGACAATGTCTGGCCTCGACTGGCAAAAGCCTGCAATATTTATCACAGGAGGGAGAGGGGAGGCGTTCAATGTGCCAGCGAGACAGTAACTTCCCAGTACGAGAACTTACTGGAGGAGGGGGGGGCGGGGTGTGTGTCTGGAGAAATCAATTCCAGCTGCTAAAGCCACTCCTTGAGGGTCAACATATGGGCTATTTGAATGGAGCAAAGCAAGACACAAAACAAAAACGCTGTCAAAGAAAAGAAAAAAATGAGCAAAAACTATAATATACGCAACCATGACATAACACTGCAAGGTTGAAAAGTGGCCAGTTCTCACCAATGCATATTAGTTTTCACCCTCTCACATTCAGGCTGCTCTACTGCCTGCCTGGAGGGCATCTGCCTTCCCCTCCCACTGAAATTCCCCAGCAAACTAAATAAAAAGAAATACCGGAGAATTTGTTCACACAGTGGTTGTCTTTTGCCACGGGCTACAACATCCTCTGCAGCTACAGGTCAGCACGGGGTCAACGCTACTGAATGACAGACAGCTGACATGATCACCGGGAGCAAAAATGTCTCCTTATCAAGAGAACACTTTTCAGTATCGACTATGGACTTGAGCTAAATAGGCTAAATAGCATTAAATCATTTATCCTTTCCAAACAAAGGTTAAGCTGTCATTTTCATCACTTTTGTCTGACTGTTATATCATTATATATACCGCTATTCTATCATATCTAACCTCCTACGGACATTTGGAATGGTAATAAAACCTTTCTGAGTACCAAAATGTGTCCATAGCATTAAGCATCAAAAACTGTCAAGTACACATTTCCTGGTTAAAAGCTGCTATAATCAGTATTTTCATACAAAAGGACTGTGCATTCGTATTTACGCCCAAACCATATGATACCCAGCCCCAGCAGACACAGAAATACTCCATGTTTATAGTGTTTATACTCTAAAAGGTTTTGGGATGCAGGCTACTCTCTGCTGCTATAAAATACCAGACATCTTCTGATGTTTCCTGCCTTTGTTACAGACAGGACAAAGAGGTGATCATGGAAAAATGTGCTCGGGGTTTCTCAACCCACTGTAAACTCGGTTCCGTTTCCTCTGCCATTCAAATCTCTAAGCCTTACCACATGTACTCGCGTACCATACGAACCACTAAAGGCTTCTCTCATACTTGTCCAGCCACAGCTAATTCAATCTGGTCCTAATCTGCGCAGGGTGCAGCTCCTATGCCCTAGCAGCTTGCCATGTACCATTAAATAGAGGAACAAGCATCTTGTTGACCTGCTTAATGTCAGCGGCCAGTGGTTCATTGCTAATTCCTATCATTAGTGCATATTGATGGCGTGCAGCTCGGGGAGAGCTCTGTCCAAAACCAGCAGCCGGGGACCGCAGCGGAGGAAATGAGGAGGGATTGATGGTCACTTCCTGCATCGCTCACGCTGCTCCCAGAGCGGCTGACAGCGGCTTCCTGTGGCTTTCTGTCAGCCGCTGAGAGAGAGGGACAACAGACAGAGACCGAGACAGAGAGAGAGAGAGAGGTGGCTGTTTGCTGGGTTGCTCCCAGTCTTCAGCAATCTTAGTAGCAGCCAAGATCCACTTCAGGTTCAGCCAAACAGGGCGGAGGAAATTCATCAAACTGTGTTTGGTGTGAACACATTCGCAGTGATGAAGACAAATAAATCAAAGCTGTGACATTCAACCTTTTACTTTGTGGGTTAGGGATGGGTTCTGATGTCTGTTTTATTTATCTTCTTTGTTTATTCTGTAGGTAATTTAACAACGCGCCATAATGTAACGTTTGTGTGTTGTCTAGTTAATGTGCTCTTTGCAGCTGGAGAGAAGTGAAAGAAACACCACTCGGTATCGCCACCATGACTGTGAATGAACTGTGTGTTTCAGCAGTTCAGCGAGACCAACAGAGTGCTGAGTCTTCTCTAGTGAAATGATCTGACTCAGAATGAAACTTCTATGAAGCTTATCAGTTCAATTGTTCTGAATCAGGACCTCCGGAGTAAGCAGCTTGTGAAAAACAAAGCGTACACAAATAAAGGCTACATCTGATATTCAAAGTGTTAGTCAACATTTAATATAACGTGCTGTTCATCTCATTTTCAGGTTGTATCTAAAACTTGTGAACTTTAATTAGACAACAACTAAATGCAGTACCTCACAGGGAGATTCGTGGGTACCCACAGAACCCATTTTCAGTCAGGTCAGAAAATGGCCATAACAGTTTTTCCTCGCCAAAATTGAGCGTAAGTTTGGAGAATTATTTAACCTCCTCGGCGACAAGCTAGCATGACATGGTTGATATCAATGGATCCTTTAGGTTTTTCTAGTTTCATATGATGTAGTATCTTCACTGTATCTTTAAAACTGAGCCCGCTACAACCTCTGAAAGATCGATTGCGTTAATGCGTTTAAGAAATTAGTGGCGTTAAAACAAATGTGCGTTAACGTGTTATTATCGCGTTAGCTTTGACAGCCCTATTAATAATGTAGTGTTCCTGTCTTCTAAACCAACATAAGATTGATCACGGATTTAAATTGGATCTTTGACTTTTCGTCATGTATAACTTTAGTCACGTGCCAAATGTTGACGCTCAACATAAATACATTTGATAAAGTATTTGAAAGGATCCAGATTCGATAAAGGTATTTGAACCCCAACCCTACCTTTGAGCAAATCCCTAAATCACCAATTGGTATGACTTTGAGTTTAAACGTTGTTGAATTGGCCGTATGGTATATGGCATGATCAGATTCAGCAGCAGGTAAACCTAGCTGCCACAGTGTAGGAAAAGTCTTAAGTCTTAAGACTACTGCAGGAAATGACTTTGTAAGGGCTCTGCATCAAACCTCAAAATGCAACAGATCTAATCTGTTCGTACCCAGAATTGTATTTCAATGAAGGAAACAAAAGGGCAGAGAAACAACATGCAGCTGGTATGTTTACAGCGAGAAAGCAAGGATGCTAGCCTGGTTGCAGTGTGGCTTGTGTGGTTATTCATCAAATAGCAATTAGAGGTGATTATAGCTGCACAAGGTGAATACTCTCTGCAGAGAAAATAAATGCACATCTGTTTAAATTCATACAGAACATTTTTCTCTTTTATTCAATGTTTCATTCAGTGAAAGAATTCAATGAGGGTGTTGAGATGAAAGATGAGAAACAGAGGAGATGACACATCCAAAGCTCACACTGAAATACACCAAATGCCTCGTCTATGAGGCCATCGACTTACCACTGAATATTTTCTCTTGTCGTCTCATGAATCGAACTCTAAGCCGAACAATTCTACTGCTGCCCACTTCCTCTTTTCCTATCTTGTCTCAGTTTCAACAATCCAATGCAATATCATATCTTATTCACACTGAGGGACATGATATCCTGGGCAATGCATCTTTGCTGAAGGAGATGAGAGCCTTTCACAATGTAAGCAATCAAGGCTCACGGTTAAAATTTAATGCGGTGGCGTTAAATATAGCGTACAGGGAGGAAACCATCTGAAAGGGCATGCTAAGCAGACCTGAACCCATGGTTGTTCTCTCAGCACGTCACAGAAAGACTTCAGTTATTTTGGGAATTTTATGAGCTGTTTGCCGTAACCTGATATCTTAGATATCATGTGAACAATAAACCCAGTTCTCCCAGTAGCCTGCATATAAACATAAAGACTGTGGATATATATATAGCAAGTGGGAAAACCCAATATAGACCTGTTTTGTTGTGTATTTAGTTACTGAGACAAGTCATTATGAATCAGAGTAAAGTGTCTCTCTTGACTCTTCAATGAAAAAATACTTTCAGCTCCTCTAAAATCCTCTTTGGTCGGAAACATTAAGCCTCTCTATTGTTACCACAGCTGCACAGTGACAGAAAAATAACTGGCTCATCTGATGATTATCAGCTGCAATGACAGAGATAAGAAACTGAACCAGATAAGATCTTATCAAAACATACTGTACATGCATTTCTTAAGGCAACATCATGCCAGAGAGGGCAAACTCTTCCCTCATTAATAGTCTCACTGTCAAAACCACTTGCAGCACTGAGATGCAGTAAAAACACAGCGTTGAACGCTGAGTGCTGTTCCAACAAATGTATCAGTCACGTTTAGGGCGGTATTACACAAAGAGAAATAAGCATTTAGCTGTAGTGTTGGCACGATACCAAAAATTCTGACTTCTAAATGAGATTCCTAAACGTCATCACGCCGACTCGTCCGCCTTTACAGCCTTGTTGTGTATACTTGATCATGCAACCGTGGTTTAGTTCGTTTATAACCTAAAGTTGCAAATCCCAGTCTCTCTCTGGAGCTGGACGAATTAATTTACATAAAGGACCTTTTCATTTTGAAAGAGCAACGGCCAATGAGGAAACTCCAACACTCGGCCGACCAATCGTGTATCTTCATCACTCAGTCAGTGACCGACTTTTGCGTTTGTTGGGCTGGCCCTCGGAGGTCCAGCCAAAAAGATTTAAAAAGTGTCTTAATCAAACAGTTTCCCTAGCCGCCTTCCACAGCATTCCTTTTTTAGCGAGACCATAAGTTGGGAACCGTCAAAGGAAGGCAAACATTAGTAATTTCTGTAATTTAAAGGCCCAGCTAAATTGACTTTGGCCCATCCAAAATTGAAATTCTGGCATCGTGCCTGCTACACACATGTATCAAGTAAGCATGAGGTAAGTAAGTAAGTAGTGCCTGCTACAGTGGTCTCACTTGAGAGCCACCGGTTGCACCCAAAAATTATACCCCGTTGAAGAATTCTCCAAATCACAACTTACAATAATGATAGGAATGTCAACAGTGTAGAGGCTGGTGGCTTTAGGTAATCGATCCCAGAACAAGCTCTTTGTTTTCATACAACAACACAATGGCTGCTTCCTAGGGAGCAGGAACGGATGATTCACTGTCCTGGAGCTACAGAAGTACTAAGAGCAGGAACATAGTTCAGACTCAAACTGTTTATTATTCTGGGGTTGTTTTCCAGCATCGGGTTATGCTGTAAGACTGTCGAGCTAATGTCTGTTGTGCTGTTGATTTTGAGTACTAGTTTAGATGTGTGCAAATATTTCCTCTCTCACACTCCACAGCAACATCTTCATCCACTAGGAAACATGTCAAACCCCTTGAACCGAAACAAATTGACATTACCTTGAGGCTTAAATAAAACTCACATCATATGGATTACACACTCAGATTTTGAGTTCATTCCTGATGTGGTGTTATCTGAAATACCAATTTCTTCCCAGCATATCAAGCCTGTAACAACTAAGCATGTCCCTCAACCAGTGGTGCTGCAAAGCCCTTAACAGCTTTCCAAAAGGCAAAGCCAGCAATCTGGCAAATACAACAATCCAGCACAGGTGGGTCAGGAGGTCAGAGTCATTTGTGTGAGTGACAGCTGTAGGAGCTCAGCTGGAGTAGGCCTGCATGCTGCAGCCCGGTCCATCTCATTGTGTCTGCAGAGCCCCAGACAAGCCAGGCCTTAGGAACAGCCCACTGTGACTCACTGGGTTAATGGCTGTAAAGGTTTTATTATCCCTACCCAGCCTGCTCCGAGACAAGATCAGAGCCGCCACAGGAGGAGTCCCCGGGGACGGCTCCTTACCCCCTCCTCTCCGCCTTCCCCTCCGCCACCCACAACCATGATAAATGACTTCACACTTTCCACCTAACAGCTGTCTTCTTTTCCCCTTCTTCTTCTCTATCAGGCTTACTGGAGCTGATATTTTCCTCGCAAGATTGAGATTCATACAGATGTATACGTGGCGTTGAAACGAAGTGCAAACATCACTCGGAAGTGAACGAGCAGCGGTAAACAACCCCCTCCCTGCTGGAAAGGGAAAACGCTGTTTCATTATGTTAACAGAGTGTTGTATTTGTACAGGGCTGCAAAAACATACTCCTTCACACCATTTTGTACACAACCCGATGACACTTTCTGAGTGGCTGAGACTGGATGCAACAGAGTTCTCCTTCACATGCTTTCCCGACTTTAATGGTGTTTTTGGACTACACATTTCTAAATAGGAAGGTGTTTGTGAAGGCGGCCTGAGACAAAACGTTTGTGGTTTATCCACACAGACAGAGGAGCTGCTCATGTAACATGTCTCTCAAGAGTTTCAGAACACTCTTCTATCTACTGCTCTGTCCTTTCATACCTAAACTTGTGATCCTGTTTGAGACTGAGTGACTCAGATAAGATATGTTACCAAACAGAAAGAGACAAACACCACCACACCTACATCTGTTGACTCAATTTGATTCATTTGAATCTGAGAATTGTATTATGACATAATATCAGCTGCATATTACAGTGTAATTTCATTGTAATTTGGCTACTGGCAATTTTGCTGATACATAGGGGTGGGGAAAAAAATCAATACGGCATAGTATTGCGATATTTTGCGTGGCAATATTGTATCTATACACAAACGTCAAGTATCGGTCTTATATATATAAACTATTAACCTCTTAACAATCTGACATATTCTCTCTTTCCAAGGTTGTAGCAGGCTCAGTCTTAAAGGCTAGAGTGAATATATTGGTATAATATGAAACTACAATACCTAAGGAATCGATTGGTACTATGTCATGTTAGCTTGTCGGCAAGAACGCTAAATAACCCTCCAAAGTTCGCTGAATTTTGGTGAGGAAAAACTGGCACAGACATTTTCAAAGGGGTCCCTTGACCTCTGACCTCAAGATATGTGAATGAAAACTCTGAGATGAAAATTGTATCTTATTATATAAAACAGATGTTGACAAACTGCATCATTTGCAGTTGAAAAAATATATATCTTTTCGCAATACTCGCAAAATATCGCAATGAGATCGTATTGTGACAATATCGTACCGTGGGGCCTCTGGTGATTCCCACCCCCTAGTGACACACAGCTTTAACTTACACTGAGCCTACTAGTGCACCAGATGAAGGCATCTGCTAAATGTCTGAGTAAGTAAACTCTTTCATATTACATAAAGGACTGCTGCAGGCTGATAGCTTCCAGCTCTTTCATATTTTGTACATCAGCACGGCAGCATTAGTCACCGCAAATGATTACTCTCCTCAAGCTGAAGAGCGCTCGCTGGATCCTACTCAACAGATAAATGACACATGACAAATTCTGCCTCGCTAAACTGGTACAACAGTTCCAACCACAACACCTATTACAGTATGACAGAAAAATACTCAGATGGATGAAAAGGCGGACATGGAAATGGTCCTGTGCAACACTTTCTGCTGCTCTGTCAGAGTATTTCCTGTTGCCAGTTCACTCAATGCTGACTCATTCAGTAGAAATTGCAGAGTCCCACAGTTCCTCTTAACATTTACCTATGCTAGTTCCTGAGAAAGACTGTAATAGGCGGTGCTTACCGCTCCCATCAGCCCAGTGAGCGTGATGTTGTTTTGTGCATGAACAGTTCATCAGTTATCTTCAATTTGTTTTCAACCGTTTCATAGAGATAGTTATTTGCAGCCTCACAGATGATACCTTTCCTGACACTTTCTAGAAACCGCACATGGGCAAATCACCACTAAGGTGATTCACTTATTCATGCTTATAAAAATACGGACAACTGAAACAATCTGGTCTCTCAGTGAGTGTGTTTTACAACATCTTTGCACATAAAAGCCTCAGTTCGGTAAAAAAAAATGAAATTCTTTGTGTTCCAAGCAAACTGAATTGTACAGATTACGCAAGACTGAATACCTAAAAATAAGCACAGGGAATCTGACTGATACAGTTCTGAAATATGTAAAATTATACTATAAAATAAAGCATACAGATGAAGAGGGAGAGCAGACGCTTGAGCTAACAGTAGCTTTGTACGACTGATGAGCTACTGGTTGGATTGGACAAATATATCGGCTATTGCCGATTGGCTGAGTTCATCGCCGGTTGTTGTTTTTTTGACCTATGTTTGTCATTTTATTGTGCTAATTTAATGGTCCGCCTTCTGAAGAACAAAAGCCACTCATCCGCTGCTCTGCAAGTAGAGAGACAGCGGGGAAACAGCGTGTAGAGACGGCATTTTTTCACATTTAAATGGATGAAATAACGGTTTATTTCGACCAAACCAGAGTTGGTGATTGTTGGAAAGACTAACCAAGACGGTTTTGGTGAGTTTTACTTTGTTTCTGTCGAGTTTGAATGAAGTGTGTTTTACGAACAAAAACAGTTTCCACACAAACACCTCTGCGAATATATCAGCAATCGGCAGCTGACGGTGGCCGGTTGGAAGATTTTATCTTATCGCCCAACGCTATAAGCTATAATATAATTAATAG
Organism: Sebastes fasciatus; assembly: GCF_043250625.1. Lineage (NCBI taxonomy): Eukaryota > Metazoa > Chordata > Actinopteri > Perciformes > Sebastidae > Sebastes > Sebastes fasciatus. The sequence continues at coordinate 6,174,977 of NC_133800.1, forward strand.
GAAGGAGGGGGAGTTATGCGCTGAGTTAGCGAGTCTAGTCAGGGTATTGTTTGCTAATGTTGTCACTAAAGGCTTGTAAAGGGGTAATGGTTCAGGTAATTCAGAGGCAACATTACCAAATGCATCCTGGGATGAGGATGAAATATGGTAGGGGTATACAGTTTGTTGAGACTGTGCCAGAAAAGTTTCGATTGAACACTGGTTATTTTTAAGAGCTTACTCAGTCTCTACCAAAATGGAACATTAAGAGTGTCCCAGTGGTAGTGCTTTCTGCAGGTCTATTATAATGGATTGTATTAAACTGTGCAGGTGTTCATGGTATTGCATTCATTCACCCCCTGTAGCTATCAAGTGTGTGGTTCCAGAGGAGCACACAGGTGTGAGATAGCCTGGTGCACAGTTTTAAGATTACCAAACCAAAATAACACGTTGTACTACTGCTGGATTAAACCAAAAATTGGGACTTCTGCACAATTTAATAGATGCCCCCTTTAAGGAAGTAAAGACCTTGCCCCCAAGCATAAGCAACTTCAAAATGTTTCGCCAAATATAAATGTGATAACAGCCTTGGGTCCTTATCCTTTGAACTACACTATACAGATAAACTCGCTGCACTATGTTTTAAGCACACAGAGTTATTCCCAACAAGGAGGTTTGTAGAAATGAAAAGAGCAGAGTAAAAAAATATGATTTAGATCCGGTCTGAGTAAAGCTGCCTTTGGTTTATAAAAAGGTCAACTCAGCAGGTAGAGGATTAGCAGAATCACTGAGCAGGACCAGCTGAGCCTCTGAACCTGATGAGGGATGGCTAACCCATTCAGTACACAACATTAAATATGCATTTCACTAAATCAGCAGTCGGCAAGGAGAGTCAAAGGGAGTGAGCCGTATGTTTGCAGATTTAGAGACTCGCTTTTGACAATCCACAGGCGGCGCGGCGGTTCAAGGGTTTTGGGAGGGTAGGTAGCCTCTGCTGTGCGAGACTAAATGCATTTAAGTAACTGGAAAGAAAAACTCAGTGGAAGTGAAGTGCACTGTGTGACTCAATGGAAACATGTCCGCCTACATGTCAGATGAGACAGTCTGCTCAATGAAACAAGAAAGCCTGCCAATAACGGATAGCAGAGAGGAAGAGAAGGTAAGGGGGGGAGAGAGTCAAACCTTTCATTAAATTGCTTTTGAAAATACCTCACTCTCGCAGAGGAGCTGAAAACAAGTGGAGGTCTACGAGGCGGCGTTTGTTCTTAGCCAACAGATCCGTTTTTCAAAAAAGAGCATGCACTACAGGAAAAAACAAGCTTTGCAATTGCAATATTTTCCACTACACCCCCCACCCCGCCTTCTCCTCTCAATTACTACATTCCGAAGAGGCTTCCTCAGAGCCCATCATATTGAGCAGAGCAGAGCTTTATTGTACATGGCACATCCTGGAATGGAGCCATTGTGGGCCGCTGAGTGTATTCTCATCCCATCCCACTAAGAGGAAATCTTCAGGGCCGAGGCGGCCGAGCTCAATCCCAGCTATCTCCCGGGGGACTGCAGCGGGGCGAGGAGGTCGAGCCGCGTGTTAATTGAACCCGCTGCAAGTGTTATTGAGGCAAAGAGAGTGAAGGAGAGAAACCAGGGGAAGGGCAGACATGACACAGCAAAGGAGTTTGGGTATTTGAGGTGGTAGTTGCGTGTGTGTGTGTGTGTGTGTGTGTGTGTGTGTGTGTGTGTGTGTGTGTGTGTGTGTGTGTGTGTGTGTGTGTGTGTGTGTGTGTGTGTGTGTGTGTGTGTGTCTGCGCTGTGGTTTCCCAGGACTCAGCTGGCCCGGGGGCAGGGCATATGTCTGGAGGAATGGAGGAGGGGAGACAACCTTCAATGAGACACTGACCTACGTGGTCCTGTTCATGCTCCCTGGGGACCGCCGTGTCATCAAGCCAAAGGCACACAGCATGTGTGATCACAGTAATTAAATAGAGGCAATCGGTCACGGGTCAATGAACACTTCACGGCCACGTGTGGACACCGAGAGGGGGAAGCCAACATGTGACACATACATGGTATGTATCATTAAAAAAGCTTCCACGACAAAAGAAGTGAAACAGTGAATTAATTAGTCGATCAATATATTTTTTTATTTCTTTATGATTGATTAATTGTTTAAGTAATTTATCAAACACAAATGCTGGTTCCAGCTGTGGAAGTGTGACTGCAAATTGAATATTTATGAGCTTTACACTGTTGAAAAGTAACAAAAAAAAAAAAAAAGTATATGTTTCCTTGATTAATCAAGGAAGAATTTTCTGCAGCTGAACAAATGCAATTTTTGGATTTTTCATTTCAAACTTGTTTCCCAAACAGTTTGTTATGGCTGAACGAGTAACTGTCTTTTATCAAATTGTGATTTGAAAGAGTGCAACATTCAAATATTTGAATTATAACTTAGTATTACATCATTAACAATCAGTAACAGTTTCAGCTGACAACTGTTGATTTCACAGATGTGAATTAAATTTACCCGGCTATTACTGTTAAATGTTTATTAATTACAGATGTTTTTGTAGCAGATAATTAGCCACTCTGTATAATTTTTATGTTGGAAAAGAGCATTGCACACCGGCTGTGACCGCTCCGTCCTCCGCACGGCGATTACCTCATTAAAGTTATGGTTTCCTGTTAGCATTGGGTTTAAATCTGAAATACTGCCAAATCTGCCAAAACGACACCAAATCCTCCGACATCGTCTTGTCTGTAAACTCTCTCTCATCCCGTGTGTGTGAAATCGGACTCCTGCTGCTCTGTGCTGAAACTCTATATGGAGCAGACACCTTCACTTTCAGTTTGAAGTGTCCGTCATCCAACTATGTATTGTTAACACGCCGCTGATACACCAAAGTGAACTACATGGGTTTTATTTCTGTAAAAAAAGGCAAAGCGACAGTGGGTGGGCAAGTAATGTAATCGATGTGTGCCCGACCACCGTGTAACACCGGGAACACCGACTACCGCGGCAAGCCTACAGCTTATAAGATAAAACAGATGTTGAAAAACTGCTTAATTTGCAGTTCAAAAAGGTAAGAAATCACAATATATGACTATATGACTATATATATATAGATATAGTTTATCGCAATACTAAACATATTGCAAAATGTTTAAAAACGCATTAAGATTGTGTAGTGACTTAAGTATTGTGATAATATTGGATTATGGGACTTCTGGTAATTTCCACCCTACTGCCTATGTAGACAGCAAATATAGGCCTTAAGTTTCATTTATAAAAAAAATATTCAGAACAAGTCAGAAAAATAGCAATTAGATGTTTTCTTCAAAGCCCCACAGTATGTAATTTGAAGATTTGATGGTCATGTTAGGAATGATGAGGATAGTATAGTTTAAAGAAGCCATCGTTAACAGTGACGCTGCTTTCAAGGCAGCAGAGATGTGGCTTCGTAGTTGTGATGGACACAAACTGTCGTCTCTGGAGAAGACATCAGCAGCCCTGAGTCACACAGACAGACTCCCAGACAGACACGGAGGAGGTTATGTTTGGTATGTACCAGCTTCATACAGCACACGACAGTCCCTCTAAGCTCCCAGACACTATCCTTAGCCTATAAACAATGTCCCAGGGAAATAGAAAAGCTGTGTTCCACCCCGTCTTACTCACTGCAGCCAGTAGCAGCGGCGCTTGAGTGATGCTCTCCTGGCTCCGACAAAAGACTTTAAAGCCAGTGTGCAAATCACCCAGACCCCCCCGCCCCCCACTCCATGTTTGCCAACAAAAGCCAATTGTGGCAGCCATAAATACTTACAGATACCAGCTTAACAAAAGAGCTTTGGTTTCTGTCTGCTGCCCCGCTGAAAATCTATGCTCCGTGAGAGTGTCAAAGTGCATTCAGTTACAGGCCAGCTTCTTCTTCGGTGTCTTAACCTGGAAGAGTGGGTGGTAAACAAACCACTTCATTAACATGCCCGAAAAAAGCTGAAGACATAATGCGACTGCGAATTTAGAGCTCTCCAATGTGCTGTGATTATACAGAAATACAAAAATTGACTTTTATGCAAGGCAGCGTGGGGCTCCGGGACAATAGAGCGCAGTGTATTCCATTAAAACGACAAACGCCACTGCCGGCCTCTCGGCCCTAAATCGTCAGGCCCGGAGAACAAAACGAGCCTTTCAGAAGGCTAACTCTGCAAAATTGATTATTGCTTTCTCTTTCAAGTGGCGCTGCCGCTTTGTGACTTGCACATGACTTGGCAGGAAAAGGACAGCTGGCTCTCCATTCTGGGCCCTATTCACATGACTGGTGTCCCACAAAGGAGGCGGGCAGTAGGGCTGCAGGCACAGAGCTGGACTGTGGTGGATTACAGCACAACTGGACGATCCAAAGTTTTAAGAGAGAACAGTTAACAAGTCTCTAGTGGCTGGAATAAAAGAAGAAGAAATATCTTCACACTGACAAACGCTGTGAATGTTCAGAAAGGACTGGCTGCAGAAAATGGCCAACATCCAATAAATGGTTTCAGCTTTCAAGTGGAGCAGGAAGTGATATGTATCCCTCTTTATAACCTCCCCTCTAAAAATGAAATCAGAGTTTTATGCCTCCTCTTACTATTACTGTTTGCTCGGAAGACAAAGCATAGCCTTGAGCCTTTGGTGAACCACACTATATTAACATCTCAGAGCGCGCCAGCACTTCATACTCACACCCACTCATTATTGCCATCCAGGCAACTCAAAGATCATTACAGGTGATGTGATATTTCACTCCTCCCCTGTCTCCAAGCGCGTGCTAACAAAGCCTTTAAAGTGATGTAGAGCTTTATTGAGTATCTCCTTGAAAAGGCCTAGTGAGGGGTAAAGAATGCGCGTCTTTACTGCCTTTCTTGAGCTTCAGCTGGCTTCACAGGCCACTAAGCCCAGGTTCACAAATCAAGCCCGAGTCAACTGCATGTTTGAAGTGAGCCAAACAAGACAGCAGTGTCATATAAAGCAACACAGTCTTTACACAATGACCTGGTGACTAATCAGACCCACCAGCAAGAAAAGGGAAAAAAAGAAATATGCCTGGAACTAGAAGACATCCGCTTGTTGCACACATTTGATATCTGTATTCCTGTGTTCTCCTCTTCTTCATTCCCAAAATAATTGCAGTTCTTGTTGTTGAGCAGCATGTTGCTGCTTAGCCATGGGAGGCGGGAAATGAGTTGGAAGCCAGTCCTTTTAATTATCCTTCAAATGCTTCCTGCGCTCAGCAGATGTTGGGCTGCGGGGCAGGCAGCCGAGCAGCAGGGCTCCCTAACGCTGCACACACACACACACACACACACACACACACGCACAGTATAATGCTGTGCATCTACATAATGTGTCATCAACATTGATTTATTGCAGGTTTTTTTGTCATCCATTAAATCACAAATTGCAGCAGTGTTGAAAGACATTTAAATACTAGGAAACAAACCATTAAATGTGATGCAGTAAAAAGACTATTTAGTTTGGTTGTTTTTCACCCTTTTCACAGTGCTGAATGTGTCATTTCCAGCGCTCAAAGTGGGCAGGTACTCACCGGTACACGGTACCGGCACGTCTATATTTTACTCCTTGGCGCACAGTGACTTTTTCTTGCGCACCGGTACTTCTCACAAGCTACCGGTACTCTTCTCTCCATATCAGGTTCTCTGGGAGATTCATAATAGTGAAGCAGCACCAGCGTATTTGCGCTGTGCCTCATAAGCCGTATGAACATAACAACTATGTGGAGAGCAACGAGCGGACGCATGGCACGGGGAAGGAACGAGGGGTGCTGTAATGTATCAATACAATGTTCACGTCCTTTTTGTAAAATAATTAGTGAACTGTTCGTCATAACTTTTTTTTTTTTTTATTAGTGAACAAGTATAATTAATGAAACATTATTTAAAAGTTTTCTGAATCTAATCTTTTAGCAGCTTTAATTTCCACAAGAATTAAATATTCAAACAAAGGCTGTGATATGTGTAAATAATAAAATAATAATTAAACTAGTAAAAAATAGTGCTCCAAAGTGATGTAAAATTGCATAGTTTTAAGTCAAAAACCTTCAAATTTTCAATACCAGTAACTCCTGGTATCTTTTATTCACTGTATGAATTCAGAATGTGTCTTTTTATCCTGCTGTATAATATGTAGCAGCATCCTGACTGGGACACTGCTCCTAAAACCTGAATGATACCTACTATAGGCTACAAATAACACAGGAAAGCACTTTAACTATTAACACGATGGGTAAATATACAAACACACCACCTTAACCCTGTAATGTTCCATTTGGAATTTTATTGGAGTATTATAGGCCTATTATAAAAGATGCATAGCCCAGGTATGATAATATAGCAATAAAACCACAGCGGGTTATGACTGACAGTATAACATGCTTAAAGAAATAATGAATAAATAGGAATAAGTGGCAAGAGATTGCTGATACCGGCCGATACACAAGCCAACATGTGAACAAGAGAGTACTGGCACTTGTTTTATTTCCCACTTCAAGTACTGGTTATTTCAGAAAAAGAACAAATCCCTGTCCTCGTCTTGTCTCTGTCCTTTTCTTTTGGCCTTTTTGTGTTCTCTAGTTACTCATCTCGTCCAACATGCAGCTCTCACCTCTCTTTGTTTGGCTCTGTTCACAGCCTCTGAGTCACCCCTGGCCTTCAGCACAAATCTACCTCCTCATCGCTAATCAGCTCCTTGTGCCTCGTAACGGTGGCATCCGGTGTAGAAATGTCGAGTGTGGGGGGAAAAAGGTGAGTGGAAGGAATGGATTAAAAATATAGAGCAGATGTGTCTGGAGTGAACTGTATCACTTCACACATCAAGAGTAATAAATGTACAACATGGGAACGGGAGTTAAACTACAGCTGGAGACAGAAAACGGACATGAAAATTGATACACGCACTATAGACTGAGCACAATTGTTATACAGTAACTACATAAATGTCTGGTGGCCAAGAGACAGACTTTTTCCATAGGCTGCATCTTTTTTTCCATGTGAGGAGCCTCCAAAATTCAATATGGCAAACACACTGACATATGTGAACCACCAAGCTCCTCAATCCACCCGCACAAATTGGACGAGCCGTCGGGACCTCAACTCCAGCAGCAGAATCCAAAAAACGCTTGTAATGATCTCCCAAGACAGCCGAGTTCTGATATTTCTCCTAAAAGCTGCCTTTAGTTTCCATTCAAGCTGTAGAAAATGAGGCTTGTATGGGCTGAACGGCGGAGCCGCCTCCGAACATTAGCACCTTACCAGCGCCTGCTGGGTGCACCCATATTATCTGCAACAGGTCAGCTGCCAAGTAGGCTACTCATACAGGAGCTGGCAAAGGAAGCCTTCCCGACATCCACACTTTAGCTGTGTGTGCTCTGCGTGCTTTGGCAAAACAGAAAACCTTTTCAGCTGGAGGAAAATAACTCCAGACGTTGGAGAAAGCTGAAATGCTGCCAGTTGTGAAGTTAAAGCATCTGTCATTCTGAAGATAAGCCTCGAAAAATGCTGAATAAATACCACAGGCTGCACCTACGGCACTAACTGTTAACCCATTCTGACTGGGCAGGTTTTACTTGTTGACCCATTGACAGTGAGCTGGTTTCATTTCTTAACATAATCTGAATACAGTGTCCAATGAAACATACCTGTCTTTAAAAAGGCCCCTCCAGCCAGTGTTACCTCCTGTTTTTTGGTAAACCAGATTGCTCGTTTTTTTTCAACCCAGTTTAAATGAAACCAGCTTAGACAAATCTACTGTTGATCAGACCACAAAGGCGACAAAAATTTGCGCAACACACTGACTCTCTCTCTCACTAGCTCTCTTCTTTACCGTCTGCTGGCTGCTGCTGCACTGAGGAGCCGCATCGCCGCGCGCCGGCCACAGCGCACCGGAGGACGGATAGACATGTGTCCGAGGTCCGCCGTTTGAAATGCAATTTTGGGACATTTTGGCGGTGCACCGTCCACCAGCACCGGCTGCTCTCGCCTCAGATCCCAGCACCGACACCGCACCGGGCTGCACTGAGATTCCTTTATTTCTCTAACGGGACTTTTCTCGTTTTCTTTTGGACTGAAAGTTGTGCCCTCCCCGTCGTCCGGACCTGTCAGAGGCCGGCAAACCTCCAAAACGGCATCGGCAACAAGTTGGGCTAGCTAACTACACCTAACTAGCTAACTAACTAGAAAGGCAAACTGACAGACAGATTAACAGATTTACCGGTCTGCTCAGACGCAAACAGGCATGAGTGCGCCTGTGCAAGCTTGGAGGATGAAGTATGACTTGCAGCTTCTACTATAGTCATACCTCATATTCCCAGTTTAGCAAATGGAATCATAGAAATGCCAAAATAGACTGTGAAGCTTTACACTCTTCAGCATGCAGCCTGTTTTCTACTTTATTATCACCACATATCATTTATTTATCTGTAGAATGTGAGGATTGTCATACAATGGCCAGCTCAAAATTAGATCACACAAATGGCCGAAGGCATCGACTGCACTTGTTTCTGTACTGTTTTATAATTAGACTGAGAACTGAGCAGAATGTGGGTTAATGGTTCTACAGTATCAGCCAATCTACTGAATAATAAACTCGGAAGAACGGTTCTGTGTTCTGCATGCATAGAGAGCGTATTAAGCAGAAGGTTTTTTGTCGTAGTGACAGATCAGTTTAATCTAGTTTTAAGTTCTTTCTTACTTCCTGAGTGAAGGAGCATCAGATAAGACCAACTGATTGATTCACTCTCTTTGAAAGGCTGCTTTGACTGAGCCGCTGCAGGCTCACGGTGACAAATTGAGACACGTGTTTCATCCCCCCCCGCTGTGAATACATGACACAGTCATCGCTAACGATCTGACGGCGTCTCTCAAAAGCCACCGGGCTCAGATTAATCTGAGAACAAACATCACCCCAAGTGCAGGGACTTCAAATGTAGCAAAGCAGCACTGCCAGAGAGAGGGATGGGGGGGAGAAGGAGCTACTCAATTCCAACACACATACTGTATGTTTGTTGCAAGGCAAAAGCCAACAGGCTGGGATTTGGCTGAGGTGCCTTAACTGCTCTATAAACAGGTGCTGCTGTAAAATAATTAATCCTAATCATGCTATATTTTTACAACTCATTTGCAAAATGACACCACCTCCACCGCTTTGAAAATGCTAAATGCCCCGTGCCTTACAGTTTCCAGAGGGTGACACAGACTGGAGAAGGTGCCACTTGTATAATTGACACCTGCTTTGTTGAGGAGTGTGTGTGAGTGTGTGAGTGTGTGTGTGTGTGTGCACGCGCAGCTGCAGAGTCAGTGAGCCAAGCAGTAGTAGTAGCTCCCAGGAGCAGCAGAGAAGTTATGCAGCAGTATGTAGGTAAATCAGTCTATTACTAACACCGTGCCTGCCTGGAGCGAGCCTCCTGGGACGCTGCTGACAATACCCATACACAGCCTGCCTGCTGGAGCATTCATCCATAGCTGGATAAACATACATACACACACACACACACAACATAGACACAGAGTCACCGGGCTTTCACACACAAACACATGGGCTTATAAATATACAGTAGGGTGCAGGCAAAGGCGACACATACACAGATCATTACAGAATAACATAGCAGTGCTCAAGTGATTGAACAATTTTTGACCATTAGTTCATATTTTAAAGGGTGAGCCCATTATGTTTTTTTTTGTTTTTTTTAGGTTCTTAATAACATTCTTTAGCTTCACAGTGGTGTTCATTATGTATTCAAATCCAAACATTCAAATATTAGTCAATGTATGTATGTTTTAGTGTCAAAATGCTATTTTCCCAAGCCTTTCTAAAAGCTTTTTCCCAAGTGACCTGATGTAGGTTTCTGCATGATGACGCTGCTACATGTTCAGCATATATTCAGCCTTATGGTCAGTGTATTAACGTTACATACAGTAACTTAGATGGCAGTCGGCATGCTACCAGTTTGGAGAAGCAGACAGGATAACCGGCACGGAAGTTAAGCAATGTACTGCTGTGGAATGACTGTTTTTGTGACTGTTTTTGTGAATGGAGTCTGGTGGCTTTGAAGACAGCGATGTAATGGCTTCAGTTCCCCATCGGAACGGCAAGGTAAAGCGGTCATTTTACCTCGCAGAACGTGGGAGCACATGTACAACCCCACCTCTAAATATCTTAAATAGACTGTTCAGTTATTTCCAAACTTAGCACAGCTAACTTTGACTCAGCTAGTGCTAGCGTTCACGTTATTCAGAACTTTTTTGATTGGCGTACTTTAGTAACCTACGTCACTGTTTTTTGCAACGGTTGAGTGGGCGTTTCCATTTCCCCATAAAAAAACAGAACAGAACGCGGATGGACCCACCCTTTAAGTTAATTATGAAGTAAAGATTCCCAATATTCTGTTTCCAGCTCCTCAAATGTAATGATGTGCTGCTCTTCTGTTTTTAATCATTGTAAAATTAATATAATTGAGTTGTTGGATTGTTGGCCAGACAAAACAAATCCATTTTAAGTCCTCCGTTGTACCTGACACTGTAACATCACCTGCTGTATCCTTTTCTCTTGGCTCTACCTCCACGGCTCACCTCCCCTTTGACCACCATCATGGACTGTTTTGCTTTAGCAAGACGTTTTTTTCGCATCTAACTTTGTGTTGAACTATTCCCTCTTTATTTCTGTCACAGTACAGCAGTGTTCTGATGACACGTCATCAGCAGCTGTATTCATTTTTTCAGGCCCAACAAAAACTTAAATTATCTGTTTCTGTCTGCTGATTTCCGACAGCAGGACCTGAAGCTCTTTGCTATGAAATTCTACTTTTTTTGTGAATGAAACTTTCCCACACATGTAGCACAACATGTATTCTTATGTAATGATGGAGGACGTATGCTAATGATCATAACTCAGGAACAGGTGGCATTCATCAAGTTGAGAAGCCCAAATTTAAGACAAGTTTTGTGAATCTGACTAGGAACACTGGTAGAAATAAGCCTCACAGAAAAAGCGAGAGGTTATGAAGAGGCATAAAAGGAATATAACAAATGTTCTTGCATGCTCCCCATTGTCTTCACCACAGGAAATAAGGAAATAAAAGAATATAATGATATAGCAACAGCAAACCAAGCACATTTACGAATGTAATGAACAGGCAACACACAATCAAGCAAGCTAAGCAGATCTCCAAATATGTCCCTTTACAGAAAACAGTCTAATTACCGCATGAGGAAATATGTGTGTCCGACCGCTACCCTAGCAGGGAGGAATCAAACAGAAACAGCACAATGCTAAAGCAGCAGTCCCGGTAGCTGCTGTCAGTATGAAGTCCCAGGCAAAGTGCACACACAAAGTTGTAATTACACTGAGTGGGGAGCAATTAGATGGATCAGGGCTAGCCCATTTAAATCACACTTTGGACCATTCATTATGCTGGGAGCCATAAACAGAGGCTCCGTCGGATGTCCTGGAAACCGCCATACAGGCTGCTGAACTGCATGGTCATCAGATCTGCCTCTGACCCCCTTTCTCTGGCGCCTGTAATCAAATGAGGCACTGTGTGAATCATGCAACGTGATACATGCTGTGCAACCGGAGCAGGAGCCAGCAGTTACAGGCATAAAATATATTACCATAACCATAATGGGAATCCATACCGTAGCAATGATTGTGATTAGCTGAGGCTGCTCCTATAAGCTCAAAAAGACACCGACACTGTGAGCACTACAGTCTGCTCCCACTATTGAACTCCAACACCACATTACCTACTATGTTACTTTAAGAAAATAAAGATTTCCATTAAGTAACATGTGAATAGATGAAAATGACATATAGAATTTGTTCCACTAAAGCAATTTCCATTTTTCCCGGGTCCAGGCAGCGAGAGCGGCTCCCGAAAATTTCTCCCTTCAGCCTAATGCTGAATGACAGATAGGAAAAGCGGAGGAACCCTGAAGAGTCAATTTGGAGCTGGAGTGGCATTTCAAACCCAGCCACTGAAATGAGAGAGGAGGGGGGAAAAAAGAACGTTCAATCAGACAGCAAACTCGGCTCTGGGAGCTTCTTCCCTCAGAAAAGCAAAGCAGCTTTCCCTGAGATGGTGTTCAGAGGCTGAAAGTGATGATATGCCGAACAGAATCGCTGCTCAATAAGACCGCGGCTGACTCCTTGTTCCGATCGGTGACAATGATTGAATTTGAAGAGTGTGTGTGTGCACGTGTTTAAACGCATTTGCACATTTATTTATTCGTTCCTGTGTTTGAAACAATTCTTGTGCTTATGTAGTCATGGGTCTTTGAACATGAACACGTTTTTGCATAGATACTACGTGTGTGTGTGTGTGTGTGTGTGTGTGTGTGTGTGTGTGTGTGTGTGTGTGTGTGTGTGTGCGCTTTGAATTTGCATATACAGTTGTAGCCATAGAAATTTGCCTGCACAGCATGCATTTACGCCTCGTTTCCACAGAGCTCTGTGTACATACTGTATGAGTCAACCGGAAGGTCATTCATTCCTATGAGAACCTTTGTGATCTCCGATGTGTTTGCGAAACTTTGTTTTTTGTCTGTAATTTGCCTCGAGTATGTGGAAAAAATTAACTTTTGCAGCAGATTACAGACAGACCGTATGCACTGCGTGCAACAGGAAGTTAGCATGTTATGCTAACAAGCTGTGGAATTACTAATTTAATAAACTCACTTATGAATGTAATACAGCTCTATTTATACTTTTCTTTTCTAAGTGAAAAGTTTGACGGCATATTTAGCAGTTTTGTGAACTGCTTTGTTCAAAGACGTATGAACCTCTATGCATGCACGCTATGTTACACAACATAGCATGCTACCGATGTTAGCTAAATATGCCATTGAACTTTTTTACACTTAGAAAAAAATGTAACGTTATAAATGTGACTCGTCTAACTTTACACTGGATGGCGAAAAACAGACAGTAACTCATAGATATAAAAACACTGTTTTATATCTATGTAGTAACTTCTCTCCCATGTCTGCGGTGTTGTTTCTATCCATCCTTAAAGAGATGAACACTAGTAATCCGTATACTATACGGATTTACGGGCACAAAACAAAACCCTGTGGACATGAGGCGTTAGAGCTTAAACCAGATGTTGATCAATAAATTATCACAACTCGTGAACTCCAACCAAACGGTCAAACTAGGCAGCGCTGATCAAATATGAATCAATATTCTGTTACTGTAATGCCTATTTCTCTCCTCAGATGTTTTCAGAATCATCTTGTAGTGCACTGTTAAGCTGTAAAATGAGAAAATTTGTGACCAAGCAGCCTTGTTGAAAACAGTCAAACCAAAATCAAACCCCGCCCAACGCCAGGAGCAAACTTCATTATGTTCTGAATGAAAGTTTAACTGGAAGAATGCGACTCCTGAAATGGACATGACATGATCAGCTAGAGAGAGGACATATCACTCTGTCGCATTTGTGGGAACTACAGAAAGATTCAGTCGATTCATAATTGCACAGTGTTGTGACAGAGTGGATGTTCTTCCCTAACAGACCCGAAAACAGACATCAAGTTACTCACGGGATTAACATTAAGCGACAGCTGATAAGATCTGCTACTGGCTACAGTACGATTGGCATTTAACCGGTGAAAGAGACGGACAGCGGCAGCTACAAAGATAAGTTGCTAACTAGCTGAATGTTTTGTTCACTGCTCTTTGCTAGTAAGAAGGAGAAAGTTTAGAGTTTAGCAAATCTGTGTATTTTACCAGCCTCTCTTTCTGAACTCAGAGTCGGTCACCGGTGTGACTGAATCATATTTCACATTCACACACACTCTAATATTCACCTGGATGTGCAGTGAACTGCTGTACTTTAGAGCTGTGGTAAAGAGTAGAGCAGTGCTGCAACGCTAGCAGGCTGAGGTGGACAACACACAGTAAAGAATACAGTAAAGAAAGTACCAGAATGTACAGATAGACTTCTTACATGTTATAGGTAGGGCTGTCAAAGTTAACATGATAATAACACGTTAACACAAATTTGTTTTAACGCCACTAATTTCTTTAACGCATTAATGCATTTTTAGGTTGTAGCTGACTACATGTCCTACATATATACAGTATATACTACACAGATACTGGCATCATATGAAACTAGAAAACCTAAGGAATCCATTGGTATCATCATGCTAGCTTGTCATGAAGGAGGATAATCAAACGCTTCAAACTTAAGCTAAATTTTGGCGAGGAAAAACTGGCATGGCCATTTTCAAAGGGGTCCCTTGACCTCTGACCTCAAGATATGTGAATGAAAATGTGTTCTATAGATACCGACGAGTCTCCCCTTTACAGACATGCCCACTTTAGTATGTCTGTAAACATATTTGTAATGCTAAATGCAGTACCTGGACAATATTTGTCATTGTTTTGTGTTGTTAATTGATTTCCAATAATAAATATATACATACATTTGCATAAAGCAAGCACATTGTCTACTTCCAGGGTTGATAAGAGTATTAAATACTTGACAAATCTCCCTTTAGGGTACATTTTGAACTTGTAAAAAATACCTTAATCTATCTATCTACTATTTCAATCGATTGACAGCCCTAGTTATTGGTAAAATGATTTACTCAATTAATCAAGAAAATGATCAGAAAATGAATGGATGACAGAAATAGATGTTGTTGAAGCCCTGTGTAACTGATGTGTGCACAGGTGCATTGCATAGCTATTTGCAACTGAGTATAAGCTCTCGAGATGAATGCAAAGGAGGAATCACTGCTGCTGGTGAATGTGCAGCATCAAACCGACGCACTGAGCTGTAACCCAACGCTTGACACTGGTTTTCACCCCTAACAGCATGGCTAACACAGGAAATCTCCACCCTCCACGCCCCCACACCATCCCCTTCCCCCTGCCCCTCCCCCTCCCCTGAGCTGCTCGGTTACAGCACAGCACAGAACTCTCCCGGGTCCCGGCTGTAGCAGCTCGCAGTGGACTGTAACGCTCCATTCCCAATGGAGCGTGTGCACCCCGTGGCATCGGTAAACACAAACACTCGCAGACATGTTCATGCGTATATGCACAAAAAGTCAACGCGTCAGCATGATCACACACACCTACACACCCTAACTGCTTCAAACACACGAAAAAGTAAAGCTGCGTCCGTGTGTGTGTGTGTAAACCTACTGCATTGAAATTCCCGCAGCAGCCCCCACACAGCACATTCACACACACACTTTGACTTTCTAAACCAAAACACATGTGGAGGGTAATGCGATTACATGGCTCTTTGACAAGAAAACACTTCCTTGCTCAGCGAAAAAACGCCAGCAGTGACGCAGGAAAAGGAGGAGGAAAAACTGCCCAAAACAACAACAAAGAGAAAAGAAACGGCAGCAGCAGCAGCGAGGTCAGACAAGTATTCGTCACCTAGATTAAACAAGTCAAGCTGGGGAGTGAGGGGGGAGCGGTGGTGGTTAAGAAAATATCCCAGCCATTTTATCCCCGCTGCCGCCATCCAAACTCATTCTGTCAGCCTCTGAGTCACATTATTTATAAGGCAGGGAGACAAACTATTGACCTCTCCTCTTTTCTCCGTAGCACCAGCCGACTCCGACACTGACAAGGACGCTCGGGGGAAGAATGCAAGATGGGAGAGCGGTGGGGAGAGAATACATGTAAGAGGGAGAAAGTGGCAAAGGAGAGAGAGAGAGAAGGACAGAGATGACGAATGAAACATCTTGTTAAGATTTCAAGCAGAGTTTCTGGCTACGACTGGAGGCTCCTTTCGGCAGATAGATTATTTATGTCGTACAAACAGAGTGGAGATAACTCTGGGTTGGACTCAGGGAGTGTTTCTTCCTGCTTTTCTCTGGGGATTATTGGAGATTAATCAAAGAATAAAGACATTTCCCTCACAATTTAGTGGTATGTTTTTCTGTATAATTTAGAAAGGGACATGTAATGTTTTATACTTCTGGTGAATATAATCCAATCAATCTGATTTCCATACATTTATTTTACTCAGACGACAAAAATAAAAGTGGTAACTTCCTTCCATAGACTCAAATGAAGACAATATATAGATTCTGGCATTAAAAAAATCCATTTCAAACTTGTAAAAACAAAAAAAGAAATCGCAATACATAGGTGAATCGATTTTTTCCCCCACCCCTAATAATGAGTGTAGACCGAGATGTTATATCCACTAAATCTTTGCAGCTTGCTTTGTCTATTTTAAGCAGCTTTATTCCCAAAATAAAAAATAAACAAAAATCAGGCTGGGTAACATGTTTTTGTATAAACCGCGTTCTCAGATGTTAAATGTTGTCTAAACACCAGCAGCTGTTCAGGATCTGAATAAAATACAGTTTAAAAATGGAAAAAGTATGAGTTAAATTAGTAAATATTTGATTAAAGAACAAGCCTGGGACATGAAAAGAAGCTGATAATGACGGAAGTTGAGAGTCAATCTCTAGATTCTGATACCCAACCTTTCATTTTCGCATCGGTACACAACCTGCAAAATGAGAAATGAAAGCCGGGCTGGAGAAAGTGGGTCAGAAGAACACAGCAGTGATCGATTAGGAAATCATCTGCTACTTGTCAAGTACGAGCGCTGATGAACGATGTGAGGAGTCTTTTGGAGAGTACAGTATAAAATATGTGCTGGCTCATCACAACCTACCGGCACATTTCATTTGTGTTGGTATTTCTTGTTACTTTTCATTCGTGTTTCAAACACAATGAGCCAGCAAAGCATTTGTGCAGCCAAATTACAACTATGTCTTATAGTGACACATGGCTACAGTCTACAGAGCAGACACTAGATGTGATTTTGAAACTGTGCTCTATTATATTTTGGAATTATTCCCAAATGGTTCCTGATAGATATATCCTGTCATTTTTATGGCTTTTTTAGCCCGATGCTGAATTGGAAAAGCAACAAATCATGCCGTGCGAGCAAAAATAGTTGCTGTGTAGGTACTATAGTGTATTGACCCAGATCATTTTGAACTCTGCACTTTTTTAGAGTGCTGTCAGTCAACCAGACAGACAGACACAAGCCAGTCACCAGTCCGACCGCTTAAAACCGCAAACCCACATTACCAGCATGTGTCTGGAAACTGATCCCCGGGCCAGATGAGCTCGTCCTCCAAAATAGCCCCGCTAACTCCCAACAGTGCTTCGGACCGTGGGAAACAACAGCAGCACCGACAACAATAACAACATTAAAGTCGCTCACAGAGCACAAAAGAGGTGAAATAATGAGATAATGCAACTATGACAAGACATTTTAATGAAAAAGTGCACTAAGGCCACAACTGAACACAGAGCCACAGAAGGCTTAAATTACAGAGAACCACCACGGCTGCTATGGAGCAACTGGAGAGTGAATACTCAGCTAGTTCAGATCATTAAGGGACAGCACACTGACTTTCTGTCTAATTAACATCATAACACATTAAAGGCACAACGACAATCAACTCAGTGATACCATCCTACTTCAGTACTAACAGACAGATACAATTTCATTCTAGTGGAGATCCCAGAGTTTTCAAATATTCCAAATATGTCAGGAACATTTTTGGACAATGTGTATAAAATGATGCAAAAGACATCTAGATTGCAGTGGAAAAATCCTCATAGTGATCACGGTTACGGTGATCGATCGCTTATATGGATCAAAAAGCTTGGGACAGAATCAAGAAGGAAGGTTAAACGGAATAGTAGGCCTGTCCGGTGCTCACAGAGTAGGGCAATCTTGGGACAAAATCCTTCCTATACAAATACTGTTTAAATAATTAGCTTATAGTAATCAAGTAGTCCGCTTACAGTGCTCATTTGGGGTCTTTTCATATTTGAAAACCATTTGAAAACTATGTTAGACTAACGTTAATTGAATTTTTGTTATGTTTATTTCTTTACTCCCTTGATACTTTGCCTCACGAACCGTCTTGTCTCTGGCTGATACCTGTGGTTGAAACTGCGTGCACATTGAAATCATAACGGGAAAAGGATAGTCATTTTCTCTGAATAAAAAACAAATGCGCACGGGGAAAGCACCTGCGGTTGAAGCCGCCTTCGTCAAGTAGATTGATAATACCTCGCCACGTAATGTGTCACCCCCAAAGTGAAACTCTGCCGACCACCTCCTCTGCATCACAGCCCTTCTCCCACGCACCCTCGCGTTGCATTCAGAATTGCATATTTAAACATTTCAGAAAACTTCCAATACAAAAAATAATTGTCTTAAATGTGAGTAATCAACTGGGCGAGGGGGTTTCATGATGATATCTACTAGTTAAAATGATTTACCCCATTAACCTGTGTGTCGTGCAAAATGTATGGAATTTTACAATCCATATCTTTAAAAGGCCGTTTCCTCAAAATTAGTTTTTTCTCAGACTTTGAGCCAGAAATCTGCACTCCAGTAGCGCTTACATAAACCAAACTTTAAAGTTTCATTCCTGTCTATATTCTGAAGGTTTTTACTGAGGGGTTTGTGCATTTATCATTCATAGCCTGATTTATACAACATTTTATTCCTAAAAACATGGCGTGGAGTGATAAAAAGAGATGTCCAAAATTCCCTCTGTAAAAACACCTTTGACTCTAATATGACAACAAAATTAAATTAACCTAGCTTTATCCAATGTTCAGATTTATGTCCTTGAAATATATGCAAATTAGCACATATTTACTAACAGACTGCCTCATTTGCATATTTAAACATAACATTTCAGAAAACTTGTAATATAAATATGAATCGTCTTAATGTAATTAATCAACTGTGGATGTTTCATGATGATATCTATTAGTTAAACATTTCACCCTATTCACCTGTAGTGTCTCCGCTAAATTAGTTTAAAAAAAAATCTCTTTATAAAAAAGCATGTATGCACCAAAATCATCAGATCAGTTCTATATGAGTAACATGTAGTTGTGTATGAATATGAAGTTTCTATAATTACACCACCGTCACACACACGTGTTATATTCCCACAGCCCTTCCCAACAGATGCTGACTATGACTGTTCTCCACACATTTAAAGCAACACATACTGTGCTGGCTCCTCCTGGGTTTATGTGTTGAGGTGTAGTGTACCTGTTACATCTCTGCTGTGTGTTAATGACTGCTTGCTGTAAAGCAAATTGCCCTTCAGGGACAATAAAGATTTACACCGGGCTGTTCTGTGCTATCAGCGCTGCTCTTCATCTCCCACATATCTGAGGAGGCAATCACAGTAAGAGCATAAAGCAGTATGACCCTTTTACCACATCACATCCAGCAGCTACCGGTCCACAGAAACACTCAAACAACAACAAGGGTTTGGTCTCAGCACTGTTTCCAAGTCTTTACATGGCATTTCGTTTCTTGTCTGACGATGTCTGTTGACTTTTTAATGTGGTGTTAATCTCAACATGGATGATTTGTTAAATCACTACTCATATCTTTAGTGTTCCATATTTTTCTTGTTCCCATCTGTATCCCGTTCCTCTGCCGCTGTGATGACCCAATTTCCCCACAAGGATCATTAAAGTTTCATCTAATCTAATAGACTTTTATTTTTATCATTTCAATCTCTGTAAATCACTGTGCCGCAGTTTTGAGGAGCGCTACGCAAATTGTTATTGTTATGATTATTAGGGCTCAGCAGAAATGAAATCTCACAGGTTGATATATGCAGTGATGTTGCTGGATTGAAGCTGACATTATTTATCATCTTTGAATGAGACAATTTGCATACCGAATATGACAAGCATATAGTGTTTTCTACAGGAGATGGTCCTTGTCTGTTTGAAAAAAGAGAGAAATAAGATTTTTCAGAGACTTGGGAAATTGAAGCAGCTAACCTCCCTGAGTGTGTTATGATATGACATATATTAGGAATCAATAGTGATTCCATTCAGATTAAGGGTTTCCCATCAACAAACGTTGTGACCAATTCCACAGTAATAATGTAATCAAGCACAAGGGACCAAATCAATCACAGGTAAATGACACTGACGAGTCCTTGCACACTGGTAGCATTGTTTTTTTAAGGTTGGCGACGTCCATCTGACCAACCAACCCCATATTACGCCAAAGCATGCAATAGGCCCACCTGTCTACCAGCAGGCCTATTAACGTGTAAGTGTCACGTTTCGCCTCGCCTAAGCGTGAATATTATACGCGTGTATGAAGGTACGGTACCAGCAGGGGGCAACAAAACCACTCACTTAGGTTTAGACAACGGAATCTCTTAAATTAGGTTTAGGAAAAACATCATGGTTGGGCTTCAAATGAGTAAAATATGTACGGAAACAACGCAACATAAGTACGGAAAACACGTCACTAATGTAACTTATAAAACACCGGTCTCCTGGTTGAAAGTCCACTTTTTATTCTACGTGTCTAGCTTTGAGCGTAGCATATTTACGCGGATGCCTTTACATTGCTGTCAGTACAGACTACACGGCGTACACATGATTCGCCCAAAGCAAGAACGGCGTTCTTATTGCACATGTTTGCTTTACGCATTGTCATGTCAATCCTATGCCTTTTTGTGAGACCGGGCTAGACCAACACTTCAGAGTGAGATATCTTTACATCTACTGGTGCTGTGTTATTTGGTGTGGGCATTTGTGGTACCCAGAGGATGATACCTTTCTGTTATTATGGAGAAACAAGCTCCGTTAGAGCTCAACAGTCCAATTTGAATTTTCTGTTTTTGAGCAACATGTTCAACAAGAGTTCAGAGTCGGAAGCTCAAAGCGATGTGCTCTTGTGAAATGCATAAATTAATTTATTTCTGGACGCAGAATAATCAAACCCAAATGTCTGCACAATATATCTGTAAACTCTAATCGGCTGCACAAAGACAGCTGGAAGGAGGCACCGTCACTTTTCACACTAACAGCATTACATTTTGATGAAATCATGTTTATATTTTGTTGGACAACCAAACCCAGATGACAAATAATGAACAGCCTATAATTATTCAGCCCTGACAGAGGTTTGCTTGTCCACAGAGTAACTCCTACTGAAGCTGTTATTGTGATGCGTCTCATTATTGTTTTCATTATTACTGGCTGCACACCTGCA
This sequence comes from Sebastes fasciatus, assembly GCF_043250625.1. Classification (NCBI taxonomy): domain Eukaryota; kingdom Metazoa; phylum Chordata; class Actinopteri; order Perciformes; family Sebastidae; genus Sebastes; species Sebastes fasciatus. The sequence continues at coordinate 6,196,054 of NC_133800.1, forward strand.
TATTACAGTATATTGGCTCACCGTATCTCCTCCGCTGGTGTTTTTATGTGGGTGTAATCCTCTGTTATGGCCCTATGAGTGTGGGCCGCTGCCAGTGTTCCCCCGCCTGCCCTGCATACCAATTAGAGGCTGATTAACAGCAACGCAAGGAGACGTTTCAGGAGGGAGATGGGGGGATGGGTGTTTCTCTAGAGCTGAGGGTGACCTGACGGAGAGGGTCCATAGAGACGTTCATTGTTTGCACTCCTCGGCCATTTCACAGCGGCATGTATGTACAAGCGGGGGGGAACTATCGTCCGACTTGCCGTTCAGCGCGCAGCGCGGTGTTCGGTCTGGAGCTGATGGGGACATAATGTGGCCGCCCCGCTCTGAGGCCACAGCTGATTTACAACCATTTAAAGTGTGCCGCTTTGGCAATTCCAGGTGAATGTGTGATTAACGATGGTCATGAATGGCACTGTGCTGCACATGGGTAAACTCTTCCTCCTCCTCGTTCTCTCCTCATGTTTACATTTAAGGTACATGTACATGTTGATATCCCGAGTAACTCCATACTAAATTATTATTGTTTGCACCTTGCGCATATAAGTATATAGATTTTGGTTGGCATATAATATTAACACAGGGGATTTTTCCAACGAATTCATAACTTTGCAAAATGTGTCTGCTTGGATTTAAAAGTTTGGTTCAATTATCTCGCCCCTCCCTAACCGTGACAAAATAGACAAGACTCTGAGGTGTAATAACTCTAGCTATATTCAGAGCTTAACAAGATATTAGGGCTGACGAACAGTAATATTACCCATAATAAACAGAAGAGCTATTTTAGGGTGTAGTTACCATTTAAAGCAACAAGACTAAGAGGCAGCTCTGTGAGGATGTACTTGGATACAGCAGTGCTTTGAGCTGAATGCCAACACTATGATGGCAACATGCCCACAATGGCAATGCTGACATGCTAGTCTTTAGCAGGTATAAAGATTACCATCTTACCATAGCATGTTAGAATGCTAAAATGTCTTAATTAGCATAAAACACAAGGTACAACAAAGTCTTTACGATTCATCCTCTGGGCACCGTAGATATCTGTAGCAAATGTTATGGCAATCCACACAATAGTTTTCGAGACATGTCACTAAAAAACACAACATGTCGACCTGCTGTTGGTGCTCGAGTTAAAGTCAGGGGATCACCAAAATCTAGGGCTGTCCTCGACCGAAGAAATTCTTAGTTGACAAACACACATACGATTTCGTCGACTGATAGATTAGTTGATTTAATCGACAGATCTGCGAAACGGAGTTCCTCCACCAAGAATCACACAAAACCGACTAATCGACAAAAGAAATCTTAGTCGACTCCGACCAAAACGACAGAATAGAAAATGTCTGCTGCTATCATGGCTAAAAACAGCATTACAGTAGAATGAGCTTAATTGACTTGTTAAGATATCCAATAACAATGGCATGCCAGCGGTACTGTTAATAATAAACCACATTTCCCACAAACCCAATAGCTTGACTTTGCTGAAGTAGATCCATTTGTTAGAAGTGATTTATTCAATGGCATCCTCCTCCTTTCACAATCCAGACTTACTAGAAAGCTTTATTCCAGTTTGCACTAGAATCAAATATAGTACATCCTGGTAGGCACTGTAAGTAAGAAGAGATTTTCCCTTCCCCTTTTTCCTCCTCTACTGCACCACAGAGAGGAACTGAGGGGAAGCAAGCGGGGATCTACAGTTCATCTTGTTTGAATAAATGTCTTCAGGCATCCAATCCCATTGAAGTGTAGCGCACCATTGTATCCTTGCAGGTTCAGTCAGAGTCACTATTAACCAAGCCTCCATTAATGACTCGCCGGCGGAAGAAAAATGTGTTCACAACACTTTTTTTTCTCCTTAATACATGCAGTACATGAGCATCGACATCAGCATGTTTGCCTGCCTTTGTGTGTGTGAACCACACTGCAGTCAGGATGTCTGTTTTTAGCCGCTCGTTGTGGGCTGATTAACTTTGACAGGCTGCCTCTCAGAACCACCACAAACACAAGCAGTAAAGAAACCAGGCAGCATTTCCACCACAGGAGAGTCTGCCCATGCAGCTGATTCCACACCAGAGTTAGGTCATTCTAACAATTAATCCACTAAAACTAAATTACAATCACTATCCTGACAACTACAACTTGCCCGACAGCTTTAAACAGAATTTCCTTGTTTTACGTAGCGTCCAGAAAAAGAGAGAATGTGATGCCATGCTAAATTCCTGCATGATGAATCAGTAAACTGTTTGTATTTCTCACACCAGCTGGAACTGAACCTGAATGAGGCAGCTCTGCATGCTTACGGGTGGCCAAAAGTGGTAACTGTAACAGCAGGAATCGTCCAATGTGACGCCAGGTTTACCAACCCAGCCGGTGTGAGAGACTTTATACCAAAGAGAAGGAGAGACAAAAGGGTCTGAGGCTGGGGAGTCTAGCGTTTTATGCACAGACTTGCTCACTCAGAGGTGAATACAAGATTTATCAAGTCTTAAGGTGGATTAAGCATTAAGCTGCTACTTGTTACTGTTTGCCCAACGTTTTCATGTGTTGAAATTGTTCTTTAGAGATGTGTTTTGAAGAGAACAGCCTTGGGGAATAGGACTCCCCCATCAGTCAATCTAGCTAATGTTATCTATCTGGATAATTACGAGATGTCAGGTAAAGTATACTGTTGATGGAGGACTGTGACTGTAGGCCAAGTACGTGCAGTATGAATGGTGAAAGAGCCTTCAAATAAACAGCTAAAACAGCTGCTGCGCTTTGCAGAGGTCTCCAGAGACAGAGCACTGCCAGTTGTTTATCTTGTTTCACTTACTGACATTCAGCAACCCCTGCTGATATTTGTGTCATATCATGCCACAGGACAGCGGAAATAATACTTAAAGAGCCTTTAAGTCATACTAGTCATACCTGGGATGCTCTGTGATTTACAATGACAAAAAAATAGATTACATTAGTAAAATCTTTCCTGTGTATCTTTAGGCTTTAACATCTTGTTTTGAAAAATCTGACTCCAGTCTATATTTCCACTAGCATATCATGAGGTCACACACTTTGGAGATTGTTTCAGGTGGGATTTCACTTTTTCCATTATACCTTTGACATAATCTATAAGTGTTGTGTACTATGCCGTATATACTACTGTATCATAAGTAGATACATTATAGCAGGAATGAGTCCTGAAACCCAGAAATGAGTTAGCATTTTAGCATTTCCGGTTCCCTCGTCTTGAACTCAATGTTTTTGTTTTGTTTTTTAATGGGTTTTTAGTTAGATAACACAAGCTTAAGAAATGTTAATGTTTTGTCCTACAATATAATATATATATATATATACATTTTGAAGCTCTTACACGTCTTATAAAAGGCGGTTGCTAACAAGTGGCTAAATGATACTACTAAACGTCGAATGGAATTAGCTAAGGACACGTGGGTTTATTTATTTATTATTTTTATTTATTTATTTGTGTGTTTGCTTGTCTCTTTTTTGTCTTGTTTTGCCTTCATTTCCTGGTATTATTTGTCTTTTGTTGTTAAATATTTGAAATGAGGCATGATATCCACTTCACAGAGCACCATATTACTGATGTGCACATGCTTCCTAATAAAAACATATTTGAAAGAGACTACTAAACGTCATCACGCCAAACAACAGTCCACCTTTAGCTTAGTGGTGGTGACGTGAAGTCATGTGACCGTGGTGTAGTTCATTTATAGCCTGACGTTAGCTTTTTACTTCTGGCGATCGCATTTACACTTCAAAAAAATCATAAAAAGTGCTGTTCATTTGTGAAGATGTACTTGCTGAACAAAACGTGTCAAGTATCATAAACGTGTGTTTTTTGCCACAGAGCTTATTTTCTGCAATAACCCAAAGGGAAAATCCCATTGGCTTTTTGTCGAGGGAACCAGGGCGATGATAACTTCCTAGTTGGCCTACAAAAATGTGTCATCCCTGCAGCACTCTATAGCCTCCAGTGCTAACAGCGTGGTTACCATGGCTGGTGCCTGAGGCAGCACAAAACAGATGGAGAAGCAGGTGAGCTACCGGTAGCAGTGGTGAAAGTAGCAGGTGGACTGTGCTCTTTCACAACATATGGGTAAGTAAGTAATATGATGGTGCAGCAAATTTTTGGACATAACCAGGTTGATTTGTTGTTAAACTCCTAACATTTCCCTGCATGTCTTGGACTGACCAATATTCATGTGCCAACTCCTCCTCTTCCTCAAAAGAAACAAAAAGACCAATATGTTATTTGAGCTGTAAAACACTTCAGCCGCTAGAAAAACAGATGAAAAAGGCAAAACAATATCAGTACTTGGCGTTCTAAATGTAAAGAGCACAGTGGACGTAAAGAACGAGGCATGCTTAATGCATAGTTGTGTGGAATCTCTTCAAATGCCACATAAGGATCCAATTAGATTAAGGGCTTCTCACAGCCAGCTGGTGTACTGAGCAGTGTAGCAGACACCGTTTCTAGTACGAGTTCAACACAAGTCCAACAATCTTATTAGTGCAAACTATAGATTCCAGTGTTCTTTTTCTATCAAGAGCATTGACGATAGATTCATGAGTTCAAAGAAACAAGAAGAAAGACACAAAGAAAGGGAACTAGAAAGTTACAGAAAACACTTCCATCGAAAAGCTGCCCATACTCCACACACACTGTTTACTTGACAGACGTGCCTTGCAGGCTAGATAACCAGAGCCAGCGCTCTAACCGGTTGCTTTTGTGAGCACGTGCTTTTTTCTCTCCCCCTCTGTCTTTTCACCCTCACTTTCCTCAGCTCTGACAAGCTTTCACTTGTGCTGCTTTTGAACAGAAACTCCATTGTGCCTTCTGCTGCGAACAATGCCCGCTGTTTATCCCCAAAATCACACATTAGCTCACTTTGCCTCTTTTGTCTGCTGGAGATTCCTGTCATGGATCTGGTCGCGAGGCCAATAAGTAAGACTAGACTGGTTAATGACAGTTCTGGGCATGTCACGATGTCAAGTGGGTGGTGCGCTGCTGAAGTGCTCCTGAGCAGGACTCTGAATCCCTACCAGCTTAGGAGGTGTTGGCTGGCACTTTGATCTCCCTGTCAACAACCTGAGGCCGGGGAGTGAATGATAAACCTCCCTGAAAGGTCAACGGATAAATCACAACACAATATGTTCCAAAGCAATGTATGGGGATGGCCTTTATCGTAAATAAAGCACTTGAGGGAGGCATGCTGTACCTTTACATGGATCCACAGCAGTATATCTCTATTCCAACGACAGCGCAGGCACAAGCACGAGTCTGCCCTTGGTTTTAACATTCCTGCCTGCAGCTATGGAGGCTTGGAGAGGCCTCCAGAGGTATGTGACCCTCAGTTACATTTATAGGCTTCAGAAGTGATAAAGGCAATGCCACGGGCTACCGAATGACTGGCAGCTACTAGAAATAAAGGCTTGTTCTGCCAGTCATAAAACACGGCTGTTGACAGAAGAGGAGAAAATGATAGGGAGAGGCAGGGGCAACGCACAAATCAAGAGTTTCATGTTCAAAATACTCATGTACTTCTTCGGTATCGTTTGAACACTTTCTCTTATGGGTAAAAAAACCCCGAAATGTATAACACATTTACTTCTAAAGAGAACATATGATGATGTCGCTCGATGACTGATTGGAGAACTCATTAACTGACTGACTGATTTAACTAGCTGGCAGACCGCCTGGACGTCGTCTGACTGATGACTGATTGACAGGCTGATTAAATGTATGACTGACAAATTGGCTGGTTGCTCTGTTCTGGGTGGCACCACCCTTCACATACACACACACAAGCACACACACACTGACAACCACCACCCCTTTGGTGTAGCCTGTCAGTGTGTGTAACCGTTTTCCACCTCTTGTATTATTGTGCAAATTGAAACGCCAAGGAGAGCAATTCACACAGAGAGACCTAGTGGTGTGTGTATGATGGGCAGGGGGAAGGGGGGAGGGTGGTTACCTCCATCTCCCTCTCTTGGCAGGCAGGAAGGGGAAATATGATTATCCAGTGGGGGAATTGTTTCATCAACACCTGGAGCAGATAGATGAAAATAGGGGGATTTATGTACTGAGAACAAGCTTACCTCTGCTGCCAGGAAGCAATTAAGCAGGAAGCTGGAATACTACCCCCCCCCTGCACTCTCTCTATTCTTCCCATTGCTTTTCAGCTCTCTACCTTCCTTATTGTCTCTCTCTCTCTCTCTCTCTCTCTATGTGTGTCTGCACTCACACCGGTGGCACATTTGGAGAACTGATAGCGAGCCTTGGGGAACGCTCACTGGGAGGAGGGGGAAGGTATTCATTCCCACAAAGTGTCTCATTAACGTCTGATGACAAAGTGTGTGAGAAGTGTTGGGATCTCATTTGACTCTGCGTTGGGGGGGGGAAGCGATGGATGCTCGCCTCCCGCACGGCTACAGATAGGCAACGCGGCTTACGTGCCTACCTCTGAGGAGTGGATATTTGAAATGTAATCATCAGTGATGTGTGGTTTAGTCTTGTTGGTACATACTTACTTTGAGATCACTTCTAAGGCCTTAAAGATACACACTGGTAAGTTAAAATGTCTTGCTTTGTATTTCCTATATAATATTTGCTTTAATTCTTGCAAATGTGTTTTTTCGTGCATCTACATTTTCAATACATGCAGTGCCTGCCTGTTAATGGCAGGGCATTGACAAGTTGATGACCAATCACAATGTAGAGCAGGGCCATTTGCAGCTATTTTGAGAAATTGGCAACCAATTCTTGGCCTTTGGTTGCCATCAGTGGGAACCATTTTTTAATGTATAAAAAAATAGGAACAGCGAGCAGCAAAATGTGCACTCGAGTCTCTTCAGCTGTACGTGAGAGGGGATTCAGCTGTCTAAGCAGAATCTAAATGTTAGTGTCACTTGAGGGACCCAAGACCTCAGTGTTGATCTGTAGTGGGAATCAGCACAAAGGTCCAGAAAACCAAAATTTGAAAGGGAGAGAACGGATGAACAAGCAACCAGTGACTTGCTGGATTCATTTTTGAGGGAACTGTGAAGAACATGACAACAGCTGCAAATTCTATAAAGTATCAGATAAAACACAAACTACAAAGAATTATGTTCGGTTACTGTAATTTATTTATTTTATGTTACATTTGTATTATTAAGCTCCCATACTGTATAACTGCATATCTTAATTACTCAAAATATAAGGTGACTAAAAATCTATCAAAACTCTACCAAAAGCTGATGCATGGTTGCCAGTTGGGCTTTTAAACGTTAGTGTGGAGCCCTGTAGAGATTAGTATACATGAAAACGATGTACAGAGTTGGATATGTCAGACAGTCTCAGTTAGGAGACACTAGCATATATTCGCTGTATAACAACTGGTGACTTGTTGCAGACAGCACTGGGTGGTTTAAGGAATAGCATCAGGTGTCTATTAACCAAATATAGTGAAAACAAAGTGTGGTGGGGCAAGTTCACCGCATATTTGCCTCTTCATCGAGCAGGCTGACATGTTTGATAATTAAAGACTCTTGCTTCTCAAGAGTTACCTCTGCTGCTGTGGTCTGCAACCACAGCAGACCTTTGTACAGTGAGAGGGAGGAACTTATTCTGAGAAATAGTATCACTTTAAAGCAATAGCCACCATGCCTCCTAACCGAGCCAAAGGCTGTAAAATTGCTGTAAATTTGATTAAAGAAATGAGCATAGTTGGTCTGCCAGTTTCAGTTTAGTCTAGTGTGGTATTATTGCAATTTTCTCTAATGATGAAGTCTGACATGTTTGCAGATGATATGTAGCTATGAGTAACACACAATGGCCACAAAAATCCATGAGAGACCAAAGATGATTTCCATGCCAATCCTGTCAGATGTTTAGTAAGCTGATGGATGTGTCAAACTCCCAAAAATGTAACATAGTGAAATGAGGGTTAGACATTAGGGTCAAGTACAGAATGCCCTCACTCTGAACCTGGCTGAAACTCAGGCTTGAGCTCAGTCCTGGCATGCATCCGCCATGCTGATGTATCTGTGAGCCAGATCAGTTGAATAATGATAGTTTATACAATGGAAATTAAGTGTGGTCTCTCTTTATTCCAAAAACCACAAAATAGATTTAATATGCCACAGAAATGTGCTTTCGTTTACTGCAGACACCCATCAAGAAAAGCAATCATTCAAGTGCCTCCATCAATAAATATCAGTTCAGCTGTATCAGCTTTAACAACGATGCCTTGCCATTGTTTACATTTGTACATTTGCGTAATACACTCCAACGCTCATAATGTGATGAACAAACATTGTGGTTTGAACTGCCAATTACCAATATTCAGTGTCAATTAGAGCAGTGTATTGGCAAGAATCTGGCGACACGATACGTATCATGATACAGGGGCAACAATTCAATATATTGCAATATATTGCAATACTGTAAGCAAGGGGATATATTGCGATTTTTAAATTCTATTTTAGGAAAACTGTCATAGTATAAAGAACACACCACCATACACATACACCAGAAATAAACCATTTTAGAATAGGCAACAATAACATTTATACTGCATGCAAAAACTGCATGTTTTTTGCCCCAAACTGCATGTGATTATAATAAAGTGGGCATGTCTGTAAAGGGGAGACTCATGGGTACCCATAGAACCCATTTTCATTCACATATCTTGAGGTCAGAGGTCAAGGGACCCCTGGGAAAATAGCCATGACAGTTTTTCCTCGCCAGAGTTTAGCGTAACGTTGGAGTGTTATTTTGCCTCCGTCTCAACAAGCTAGTATGACATGGATAGTAGTAATGGACTCCTTGGGCTTTCTAGTTTCATATGATGCCAGTAACCTCAATCTAGCTTTAAAACTGCTACAACATCTGAAAGATCGAATAGTGGCCCTGCCTGAATAGGTTAATTAAATATCAATACAGTGTTTTGGAGAATCGATGCAGTATCGCACAGCATAATATCACGATACTCATGGTATCGATATTTTCTTACACACCTAGTGTCAATATTCAATATATTGAAATTCCAAAAGTCACACATATTCCATGTTTACCCAAAAATTAACGGTATTAAACAGAACTTCCAGGGTGCCGTCATTATTAGTACTGTTATTAACCAACCTTGTCTCCTAAAAAAATGATTGTTGTCGTTATGCCACGTGAATTTAATTAACATTAGAATTCCACAAAACTTTCATTAACGGTCGCTCGATATACGTCACCTTCTCTGCGGCCGTCCGCGGACATATAAACGTATTTGTGATATGTCAATGTAATCTGCGACAAAATATGTTTCCTTCCAAACGTTACTGAGAATGCAGTTTAGTTGCATGGGAACGTAATTTTAGGAGGCAGCGCTGTATTAAAACAACCATATTCATACCTGCATAAAATGCTCATTAGGATGAATTTGATTAAAGCATTTCCCATTGTAGTGTCAATAGTATCCACTTTTTAATTACTAATGTGTGGATATGAATAGCGTGGTATTTGAACTGCTCACGGCTGCTGTGCTACGAAGCTGAGAGATGTGGAATGCAAACAGTAGCTTGGCAGACTTCTGTTTATGTTCTCTCGCTCTCACACGCTGCCTGTTTTCTTTATTGACTCAACAACTGGCCTTGTGCTCGGGCTCCGAGCGTGTGTGTGTGTGTGTGTGTGTGTGTGTGTGTGTGTAATTTTGATCTCATTCCACGCCTTGGGTAAAGCCCTGCTGGTTCTAAGGTGCTTGTCCTCGTTTCAGACACACTGACAAAGTGGCCTCTCTGAAATGAGCTGTGTGGCCTGTTTGCAAAAGGGGGAGCAGATGCATTTTATTTTACCTCCTTTGATCTATGGGTAAACAACCTGCGGACCGCGATGAAAAAGTCAGTGGGTGTACGTGCTGTCTGTACAGTATATAAGGAGGTGAGGAGATGGACACGGAGGGAGAGAAGAGGAGAAATCCTCTGACGATCCTTTCCTTTGGCAGATCTGTCAGCCGGATCTCACCGTGGGTGACGGAGCTCGTCTTGCCCTCGCAGGGTTTTACTGCAGTGGCTGTGTTACATATGCCTTATTATATATCCCATTATATTTCAAACACATTCTCCCTCTTCACTCCGCCGAGCACACAGCCGCAACATTGACTTTCATAGACGCTCGGAGGATTCGTAAAGTGAGGAGTGTCTGAACTGGCAACAGGTCGAGCCTGTTAAAAACTGATGATATCTTAGACAGAAGCATACAAACTGGAGGTAGACTGAGGTGAAGAATCTGCTTCCTGAAGCAAAGCTTTGACCAATACGGGGACCTTAATTCCAATAGCCGTGTTTTCACGCCAAGTACATACAGTTAAGACTCCAGGACGGTTTAGTGTTTCCCCTATAATTTAATATTGGCAGGGTACAAAAAGCCTCTAAAACAGCATGAAGACCACAAAACACTCTCCACTGAAACCCAGAGTGAATCATTGCTCCGACTGCCTCCACTTCTAATTCTACCATCAAAATTATAGTAATAATAAAACAATAGGATATCTGAATATAGTAGAGTTGCAAAGTCGGAGGAGCCCCTTTGTTTCCCTGTTCTGTGTTCACATTTCAAATGTTTCTTTTAATGATATCGTAGAAACATGGGACTCTCTGGAATAATGTAACGATCATATAAGTTTATGTTAGGGCCACAAGTTTGATTTAACTTCATTTCCATCATTTTGGCCTGGCGGATGGCTCTGTATTATATAACACCCATGAGCTATGGATAAGAAGCCAGTCACAATCAGAGTGATGGCGAAAAAACACTTATCCGTTGCAGTTGAGAATAAAACGTAGCGGCATAGTTGCTTCATCCAAAATTGACCCAGAATCAAAGAAGCAGATCGTATTATCGGTTTTCTCCCCAGGGTAATATTTAGCTTTCGCCCGCCGTTAGCAGAGCACGTAATCAAATTTTAAGCTGGGTTATTGGATGAAGTGCACTTTGGGAGTCGTAGTTAACTTCTCTCCTCAGGTTTTTATGTTAAAAAAAGTGCACCTTTGACTTTTTATCAAAGAACCCAGACATTATCTAATACAGCTTTTAAAGGGGACCTATTATGCTTTTGTGCCTTTCCCCTTTCCTTTAGTGTGTTGCATAATTTTTTTGTGCACGCAAAAGGTCTGCAAAGTGACAAAGCCCAAAGGCCAGGCCAAACGGGAGTTACTCTCCCCCACAGAAACACTGCTCCTGACCTGCCTGAGTCCTTCCTTTTCTTCCATAACGTGGTGATGTCACCAAGTATCACACTTTGCCTATCGGCTAGTTTGGCACACACTCAAAAAAAGCTAGTTAGAGCGGAGCTGGAGCGGAGTCCAAAGAGTTTGGTTCGGTTGACCAATCACAACAGTGGGCCAGCTGACCAATCAGTAGTTTTTAGAACATTAGAGAATAGATTATACATTAGAACAACGTGTTCTAGTACAAACCCAAAATACAAGTATGCACCTGAAAATAAGCAGAATAGGTCCTCTTTAATGTTGCACCAATGAGTCAACCAGATGAGTTTCATGCCCAAAAGTGCTCCAACTGTGAGTCACCTAACATTATCTATGGGAAGAAATGAATGCACTTTTCCCTCTTTTGGCCCCTCACGCTTTGCAGCTCTACAGCTGGTATTTCCTGAGAATAATAATAAATGTGTTTACCAGGTTGTATGGAATGCATTTTTGGAGACAATGAGGCTCAAAGTTCATCACCTTGGAACAGTCAGGATAAGATAAGAAGCCCAAATGTCTCTTTCCACCAGGAAAACAAAACAAGAATACATTTTGTATTAAGTATGTAGCTTCTAGTAAAAATGTCCCATAAAAAGCAATTCAGTTAAAAGGATCCCTGTGAAGTACTGGTCCCACAATGGATCAGGCAAACCACCCGCACCACAGCCATCATATCAGAAGTGGATGACCAGCTGATTGAGTGGAAGGACAATAATCAGTCTGATATAGTGTCAAACTAACGTCCTTTCACCTCCAGTACAGTATGTCAGCAATGACAAACTCTTCTTCACACGCTCCACCTGCCAAACAAAACCACTCAGATTCCACGGAGCAAAGTGTGGATGGCCGACAAGGAGCTTCATCTCAACAAGAAAAGTGAGTGTGGCAGCTCAGCCCAGAGTTGTCAGGCAAATGTCATCCAGACAGTGAATGGAGCAGAAGTGGCAATGGGAAAAGAGAGAAATTCCACATTGCATAACCACCCTCTTATCTAAGCTCCATTATCTTGGCCACAGCTTGTTACATGGCTGCCAAAGCTATCACAAAAAAAACAGTCCTTATTTGGCTTTTGCCTGCACCCACACATAAACACAGACACGCAGAAAAGGCTAAACGCTGTGAATACAATCAACATACCAACAAACAATGAGCTGTAATAGATTGCAGACTAGCGTATCCGCCGTATCTTATTTCAGTCGGGGAGCTGAGTGCTGAACAATTCTTGTCAGCATCACTTGGCCTATAAAGACTATTCCCCTCAGAGCTGGTGTTGGTAGCGAGTGTCGGTAGCAGAAGAGCATGTCAACAACTGTTAACGCTAATTGCTTTCACACCAAGAGCGATCTATTAAGAAAACATGCAGCAAGACTCCGCGCAATGTCACGACTGCGTGAGTCATGCCTATGAAAAGCGAGGCCCTCCTTAAAAACATGACCACATGGACTGGAGGCTGATTAGTAATCTGCAGTGTTTTGATGACTTACGATCTGTGCCAGGATTACCATGTTGCAGAAGCTTGAGTACTGTTAAATATTGCTTTTAGTCTCAGTTGTAGAGGTTTTAAAAGTGGTGCCGCACGGTAATTTGCTATTTTCATATGTTACTCAGTTTTGAAAGTGTATATTATTCTACCTGGCATAACTAGATACAAAGCTCTTAAAAAATGTTGACTTCATTAAATGACTGAGCATGTAAATATAGCAGATATGTCCAGTGTTGGGAGGGTGGGATTAGTGCATTTCTAGGGAGTCACTCAGTCAGGGGTGCTTCATTCAAGCATAAACGATACTTTGAAAACTGACTGTACACCCATGAGCGCTACAAAATAATATTCAAATAACACAATTACTGATGTTGGACATTGTATATTAGACATACAATGAATTATTTTTTGATTACACTAAATATATAAAGTTTATTTGTAATCTAGAAAACCAGATCAATTTACTGTTGTTCACATTTAGTGACTATAAGGGCTGCACAATTAATCGAAATTTGATCGAAATTGCGATATGGAATACTACAATTTTCAAATTGCAGTATTTGTTCAAATCACAATATTTGTTATATAATACCATTACCATTTTAAATTAAATAATATGGTGCTGCAGAGATCTCCTGGCCTTCACATCATATTCTACTGGCTTAAGAAAACATCTTTGTATAATCATTTGAATGTGTTTTTCAATGAAAATGAGAATAATGATGTAAAAATGATAATTTCCCTCTGATATCGCAAATCATATCGCAATTTCGATATCAGTCAAAATAATCATAATTAGATATTTTTTTCAAAATCGTGCAGCCCTAATAACTACATTACTGGGATACTTAACATTATGTTTGAATCATTATAATCATTACAATAAAATGTGGCATTATATTTAGAGATAACAGCTGTGTAGTTTTTCACTTAAGTCAATGATGACGAAATGCTGCAAAGTCACTTCTGACAAAAGCTGAAAAATATCAAATATGATTTAAATTGATCGTGCTGACAGTTCTCAGTCTCCCCTTTAGCTGCTTAGCTAAAGTTACATTAGCTAACTTATAGTTTCACAGCGGAACAGAACAAGCTGCTGCTCAGCTCTGACTGTCTGGAGATTAAGTTAATTAAACTATTAATGTGATGTACTTAAAGTATAACAGAGGGATTCCAACTACTGTTTACTTCTGTCCGTCCTGGGGGAGGGATCCCTCCTTAGCTGCTCTTGCTGAGGTTTCTTCCATTTTCTTCCTCATTAAAAGTTTTTTTTTTTGGGATTAGTTTCTCCTTATTGTATCAAGGGTCTAAGGACAGAGGGTGTCGTATGCTGTACAGATTGTAAAGCCCTTTGAGGCAAATTTGTGATGTGTGATATGAGGTTTTATAAATAAAAATAACTTCATTTCACTTGATTATCTGAGAGGCGTTTGGGGTCAGTGCTCCACTGCTGTCTATAGCTACAATGTACGGGCTGGAAAGTAGCGTGCACATGCAGCTTAGGTAAGATTGTTTGTTGACCAACAGAGTCATCACTCTGTTGGTCTTTGAGAACAGCAAAACATGGAACCTGCGCTAACTTTTCAAGGTTCGATTTAGCCCGCTCAGTTAAAAGAAAAAGAATATATTAAAAAAATTGAAATATATATATCACTGTTTATGCCGCTTTATTTTTTTGTGAAAAAATACTTTTACTCTAAATATGTAGGATCCCTAATTATTAATTAATTGTCATAATCTAAGCACAGCGGGCAGAGTGACACTTTGCACAGGAAGTCAGTTTGGCACGAGTGAGGTAAAGAAAAATGGAGAGGCAGAGAGAGTGGCACACGCACAAAAGGCATTTCAATTAAGAGAACTTGGCATCCTAGCACCATTTTGCATCTTAACACTACAAAACAATATAATGTAATGTAGCCCTCCAAGGGAGAAAGTTTGGGCACCCCTGGTATAAACACTGGCTAGCGATGCACGTTTACGTGGTAACGAACAGCCAACATTTTGTAGTTTGGCTAACTCACAAAATAAATGCTCACACAGCTGATACAATCTAAAAAGGAGAAACCGGCTAACAGCACCGATAACCTTGATGTTATGGGGGCAATTGGGTCCAGGGAAGTTGTAGTGACGGGCCATTGTATGTTTTTTATTGTCACAATGGGATGTGCGCTGGCTTAACCCTTTAATGTCTGATAAAGTGACTGCTAGTGACACAAAAACTGAGAGCATCTACAAAAGATTTTTTTTTTCTTAACATAATATCAGTAGCATGGTCAAGCAAACCACTTCATTGTAAAGTAGTCACCTTGGTTTGCAGCAGAGAATTGTTGAAATGGTTATTATTACTTTCCACCACACGCACACTGACAGACCTTTGTGCTGAATGAGTCTGCAAGGCTAAAAAAAAAAAATGACCTACACTCATGCAAGCAAAAGACTGAAAAGGGATTCAAGTGACATGAAGGTTGAAGTAAGCCAGGCTTTCAGAGCTCTCTCTTCGCTCTGTGTCAGTGAAGGACACGGCTGAAAAAGAAAACAGCTATTACTTAATGAGCCACTTAAAGAGTGCCCTCTCTGTTTAGGTTTCATTATTTTTGTTGTAAATCCTTCACAGCCCTCATCTGTTAGTCGTTCATACGGAGCTTCGGCGGCCAAGTGCACTATTATATATTAACCAAAATCACAGGGCTGGAAAATACCTCCGCTGAATGACAAATATGATTACAATGAAGTTATCTCCAAATCATTCCTTTTTTCCCTCAAACTGCTCAAATGAAATATCTTTTGTTAACATTGTTTCGTAACACGCGTTAATCAAGCAGTCGGGGAACCGGAGAGGGGTTATGAAAGGCAAAAAGGGGGGACAAATCAGATGTGGATAATTACCAGGGGAACCTTGTAACAGTGCAGCTCCTAATCCATCGCAGGCTCGGAGACAGCATCTTAATCACAGCATAATTACATCCTGTCATTCACCGCAATGAAAACACGGAGACAGGAAGATGGAAGACGGCTCGGGAACGACAGGCAGGAAATGGATACGTATGCCTGCGACGAGCTACCGACGGGCTTGTATGTGCCACTTAGTATGTGTCAGCTATGTTGTACTGTCTGCACATTTCAGCACGCGTCATGGTACCTGAACACAAAGAGGCTCTTATTCTGAGGGTTTGTACATTCAGTCTGTGGAGTGATGCCTCAAAATAGACAACTGATGGCGCTTCAAAAAAGGACCCTTCAGGGCCAGCATGCATTTATCATACTGCCTTCCAAAAGGTACCAGTGCTGCTGGCTGAAAGCCTCAGACATTAAGGAAGTATGTCTGTACCACTCACTTTGAAATCTGTCAAGTACCAAAAGCTGGCATCATGCATGCTCAGATTTGTACTCTTCTAAACAAAGTGTTTGATCACAAAGTACCTGATTTAAATCACAATTTCACCAACTTTAGACAGTAATGAATCTTTTAGCAGTTTAGCAGAAAGACGACTATTATTCTATTTTATCATCACTCGAGTGCCTCATCTCTGAGGTACTATGCAGTCATCATCTTAGCTGAAGGATATTTAAAAACTACTGGGGAGCTTTCTTGTAAAGTAGCGTTTAAATTCAGTGTGTGTAACCTTGAAGTCTAACAATCATGTTTCCTTCCTCATAAAACATTTGCAAAGCAAGCATTGCTTTTTTTTAATATTCAAAACCCTACATGGTTAACATCGGTATCTGCTAGCTTGCAGTCTTCTTCACTGCCCTTAAGGGTGCGAGCTACACTTTGTTACCGCCACCAATTGTCGATCAGCGGAACAGCGCAAAACTGGTGGCAGGAATGTGCATCGCCAGCGTGGTCATGTGTGTCCTACAGACAAAACAAGGACCCGCTCGTAGAAACGTGTGCTACTAGTGGTGAAAAGAAAAATCCCACAGGGCACCTTTAAACCAATTTAGTCTCTCTGCTGTCATTGAAATCTCCTCCACCATCCCACTGTTATTTATAGGCCTTTGTCGCGGATAAGTTGATGTAATCGACAAGGTCACAATCTTTTATTAAATGGAGCTTCTGAATTTTCAGTCACTTGTGGTGTCTTTCCTGAATTTTAATAATGCAAAGTTCTTGTAGTGCTGCTCATGTTTAGATATTCCTCAAAGCAAGGTATCAAAAAAGTGTTGTTTTGGTATCAGTATTTACTGTAAGCTGGGTATCATATCGGCACTAGCAACTCAAAATGTAAAATGGTCCCTAGTGCCTTTACACATTAGTCCATTTATACATTAACATCCTTACAGCTGATTATTTTAATCAGTCGATTGACAGAAAAATAATCAGCCATCATTATGACAACCTATTAATCATTTAAGTCATTTTTAAGCAAAATGTATCGCTTCCAGCTTCTCAGATATGGGCTTGTTTTCTTAAATATTTTATAACTTAAACTATCATATAACATAAACTTGTATATATGTTTATCTTTGGGTGTTGGACTGCTGGTCTGACAAAACGAGACGTCAATTTTTACTGACATTTTACACACCAAGCAAACAACTCAGAAAATAATCAGCCAGTTAATCAGTAATGAAAGTAATTGTTTGCTGAAGCCCTAAACATCCTACATACACCCATATGTGTTACATCTGAGCTGGCATCCGACTCATGTGTGAACTGAAGCATTTTTTCCACTCGTCTTTTATTTTGTGTCACAGAAATCCTCCATAGCTGAATACAAGTGTAGCTTTGTAGCAACAGAGGAGGCTGACAAAGTGATTGCCATGCTTTCAGATCCACATGAACACACTTCCACAACACACTGGAACCTTCCCTGGGTGGATATATTTAGGTCACTGGTTGATGGCTTGGACAGATGCACAGTGGAGGTTCAGTCCTGTGTTAGTGTGTGTGTTTGTGTGTGTGGGTGTGTGTGTGTTTGTGAGAGAGAGAGAGAAGGCTTGTGAATGTGACCATGCATTTATCAGCCATGCTGTCGCCTACAGTGTGTGACAGTTAGAGAGAGCCGGCCGGGGCCGGGGGGACGTCCCACTGGCATTAAGAAAGCTCTCTCCGTGGGATGCGTCAGCCAATGAGCAGCGGTGCCTCGGGGGGGTTGCCTTGTTAATTAAAGCTGGAGTTGTTTGTCAGTGCCGGCATATGATGCACAACGCTATCACCGTCGGGGGAAAGAGAGAAAACACGAAGCGAGATTGCTGCAACCCCTGCAACAAATCTGCTGCCTCACCATAGAAGCGAGACATCTCACTACAAGCAACGACTGCTGTGGCTTCAAGTGTCAGTATCAGTTTGCACCGTGTTACCCGACCGGCAATCAGATAGTGCACCCGCAGAGCAGAAGCACAGAGCTGACCGCAAGCAAAAGATGGGATTTACAAACTACCTTAGATCTTGTCTGAACTGTTAATCTCAAGAAAGCATCAATTCTAGCTGAAGCTAAGAAGGTGTCAATTAGGGGTGGGAATCACCAGAGGACCCACGATACGATATGATCACGATACTTAAGTCACGATACGATGTTATTGCGATTTTCAACATTTTGCGATATGCTGAGTATCACAATAAGATATATTGCGATAGATTGCGATTTATGACTTTTTTTCAAAATTATGCAATTTGTCAACATCTGTTTTATCTATTAAGATACAGTTTTCACTCTGTTCATCTCAGAGTTTTCATTCACATATCTTGAGGTCAGAGGTCAAGGGACCCCTTTGAAAATGATCATGCCAGTTTTTCCTCGTCAGAATTTAGCGTAACTTTGGAGTGTTATTTAGCTTTCTTCCCGACAAGATCATAGGGCTGTGTATTGGCAAGGAACTGGCGATACGATACGTATGATGATACAGGGGTTCAATATATTGCGATACTGTAAGAAAAGGTGATATATTGTGATTTCTTTCTCTAACTTTATGGAAACTGTCATAGCATAAAGACACACCACCGTATGTATAAAATCTGAGTAAAAAAAAGTCACTGTGTGAAATGGCTACTGTGGGGGGACTAACATCATCACACATGAATACAATTAGACTCACTGGATCCACAAGAGTCTCAGCTTTCCAGTCATAACCAATTCATGCAATTCTAAGACTGTTTAGGGACCCCAGTATGCAGAAGTATTCAAATACACCATTCTAGTATAGGCAAAATCAACACATTTATACTGCATGCAAAAAACAGCATGGTTTTTGCCCCAAACTGCATGTGATTATCATAAAGTGGGCATGTCTGTAAAGGGGAGACTCGTGGGTACCCATAGAACCCATTTTCATTTAGTGGGACCCCTTTGAAATTGGCCATGCCAGTTTTTCCTCGCCAAAATTTAGCATAACTTTGGAGCGTTATTTAGCTTCCTTCGAGAGATGCAAGTATGACATGGTTGGTAGGTTTTCTAGTTTCATATGATGCCGGTACCTTCACTCTAGCTTTAAAACTGAGACTGCTACAACCTCCGAAAGACAGATTAGCGACCTGGTAAGAGGTTAATTAAAAATCGATACAGTGTTTTGGAGAATCAATACAGTATCACAAAACATAATATCGTGATACTTATGTGTATTGATATTTTCTTACACCCCTACAAGATAACATGACATGGTTCGTACCAATCGGATCCTCGGGTTTTCTTTATTTATGTGATACTAGTATCTTTTTCTTCTTCTATCTGACGTCCGTGTATCGATACACTATTGACACGCAAAATATCACGATGCTGTGCTGCATTGATTTTTTCCCCCACCCCTAGTGTAAATACATCTCTCTATAGTTGCTGCCAGGGTGTTTATTGTCTTTGGCAAGTACTGTTCTGACATGAGGTGTCGTCACTTGACAGAGGATTGCTCCTGAGTTTTAGCAGTACTAATGACTGCTAATAAGGAACACACGGTGCTATCTGAGTGCTAGCAGTGAATACAATGGGACTTGAGCTGTAGAGGTGCAAGTGTGGCTATTTTAAGGGAAAGCCTCAGAAAAAAAAATTGAATTCTTTGAGGCATTCATCTGAGCACTTGATGTAATAGAAAGACACATACTTGTAACTGGAATGCTGCTGGCTTAGAGCCACGCACCAGCTGGGAAAATATGGGTGGAGAGAGTGAAGCAGCAACTCACAGCTTCCCTAACAACTACTGTCAAGCTCCCCCAGGGCAAGAGACTTAATTTCCCCATATTGCTTAGGTAGAGCTGCTCAGTGGCCAACAGCAGATGATGATTAGTGTAAGTGTGTCAAACAGGGCCATGAAGAAAAAGAGCAAGCATGTTTAGCAAAAACCTGCCTGGAGATAGAGACTCTAGATCCCATCAAGAGCTTCTATTTATGAAACCCATTTTTGCCCGACCGCCCTGGCCTTTCGGCTTCCTGCCCCTCGCGGCCGCCGTAATATCACTAAATCAACTAAACCTAAATCCCCATTAGGGTGAATTTAGAAACTCATGCTGCGGAACGAAAAACCCAAACAAATCTGTAAATTCATGTTAAAGCAGATGAACAGAAGGATTGTGGATTAACGAGAGGGGATTTGCCACTCCGACGTCACTCACAGAGCAAATGGAGCAAATCAAACATCTTATTAATACTGTGACAGATGGATAATTGTGTCATTTTATTATCTGCTCACTTGTTCGATACCCACAGGGAGACTTCTGGGGGGTTTAAGCCGCAGCGGGTAATTGTTTTATGGCGCTGCTGTCAGGTGATAACCTCCTATTTCCAGGAGGTCGACTTTTCGAGCATTTAAGAAATTTGTGAGTATTACTCATTCTAACATGTGTTCTAAAATTGTTAGAAAAAAGGAATGACTGGACTAATAACTGGGTGTTTTTCATATTTCTTTCTCGGAATGAAAATTCAGATGATCTCTTCCCTTTCTCCTTGCAAGAGCCCACAATAGCAGGCTGACTGTGTGTGCTTACACTCTTTGAATCATCACTGAATCATCCCCCTAACATTTCTCTAATCACGATAAGGTGCCCGTGACAAAGCAGGACGGCTGTGTTTGCACAGTCCATTTGCACAGGTAAGTAAGCGGCTTTCCTACGAGAAACGGGGGGATTCGAAGCAAATAAACACGCCGTAATCAAATGCGGCCGCGGCTGCAAATTGCTTTCGGCTGTAATGAAACGGGTTACGGGAGCGGGGCGAGACCACCGCACAGCCTAAGCCTTCATCAGGGGAGCTTGATCCTATCAGCGTAGAACTGGAATATCAACAACAACAACCTACAGATTTTGTTTAGAGACAAAGTGCTCTGGGAGGAACCCGTAACCTCGGGCTCCTGCAAACAGACAGTAGCAGCTGTGCGCAAGTTACAGACTAAAATAGGACAATCAAATGACGGCGACAATAACCCAAAGGTGACAGGGATTTTATGAAACACGTTCATCCTCGAGTGTTTTGGAGAGTGAAAGGCTTAGAAAGAGATTAAAAGAAACAAGATAGAGTAAATATTGGTGTGTTGGCCATGTGGGCTCATTGAACCCAGAGAGGATGGGATATTGATGTTGGCAGAATGCTAATGAGACAGTAGCTCCGACTGTAAGGCCTGACATAAACACAACCGTGCTGGCCATCAGTCACTTGGATGAGGTCAGGGGGACCGCACACTCCCTCCGCCGAGGGTGAGCGAGCTTATCGGCGCATGATGCAATAGGTCAGAGCTATTCCCTGGCCAAACGCCGCTGCGTCCTCCTCATAATTGATGAGCAATTAGCACAGGTAGCGTAGGTCATGAGCTCCACTCAAGCACGCAGCGAGTAGGTGAGAGCGTGACTCATGGCCGTTTCCAGCGGGTACACATTTCAAACACTCGCGTTTCATTCACTTATTAACTGCAAACAAATGTGATTATTGCTGTCGCTTACAGTAAACAGTATATGAAATATGCATAAAGTCAACAAGCTCATTTCATTCTCCGTGTGCAGGGAAACCAAGGGGCAAAAGCACAGAAAAACCTGTGCACATTCCCTCATGTAATTGCACCAACATCATTTAATAAGCGCAGTCCATTTGCATGCAAATCAGACCAATTACCAACAAGTAGCTGGCATGTGAGTATCATTTCACATAGAAGCGTATCATGCCTCATTTGCTTAGCCTTGAAACATAAGCTCCAATAGCGCAAACAGTTTTCTCTGTGTTCATTCTACATGGATTTAGCACTTGAGTAAGTAAACTATTACTGCTCGGGAATGTGTAAAACAACAGTTGATTAATTATTTTTACTTAATTTCCCTCTCAAACAGAAAGAGGCAGCGTGTTTATTATGATAAAGCATCCCAGAGAGAAACCTTTTCTAGAAACGCAACCGACCCTGCTCTGCAGGGTCGGTTGCGTTTCACACATCTGTCCCTGCTGCCACCGTCCTGGTGGCAGCAGGGACAGATGTGAAACATGCAAACAAAAATTACCTCTCAACTGTATCAAACACGCACATGAGAATATTCCTAGAAGTCAACAGGGCAGGGCGCCGGGTTGACAGCGGCGGAGACACCAGCATGCTGGCAGAAGATGCCAGTGAGGAGCGCTGCGACATCCTCAAAGTCTCTCGCAGTCAGCAGCTGTCAGAAGTGGCAGCCGCGCGGCACAAAGGGCAGAAATACTCACAAATACAACATCACGGCTCGCCGCACTCATACAAATCAACACCAACACACATATTTCATGCACATTTGATAACAAGTAACAGGTTTATGTTAGGGAAGCACTGCTGTAGCCTCGCTGTGGTACTATAATAGGGAGTTTATCCTACTTTATGATTCTCTGGAATCTCCTACTGTATGGGATTTTATGAGGTGTAATATGTTTAATCCATAGTTACATTCCCAGTTGTGTTATCCTTTTTATATTAATCACAGGATAACAATAGTTCTTTATGATTAGGGGTTCATACACACTTACTTCATACTAACACCCTCCTCGTATTCCTCCCCTATCTGCTTTCACACCCACTCTGAGCACCACGAGGGGCTAAATGGAATAGCAATAGAGCTGCTGATGACCCGGACAGGTCAAACTTGTTAACAGAATCACTCGCTTCACCACCTCCCTTCTGTGTACGCGGGTGGACAACTGGTTTATATTTCATGCAGTTATTTTGCTGCAAATCGGTGTTCAAGCATTATACTGACTAAGCACTATGTAGGAGGAAAGAGTCAATCATGACTGATTAATACCGCTGCTAAGCCTACATGGGAGGTTGTCATTGAAATGAGGTGGCCTGTGGTATGATCCGCAGGCTTTCAAATGAGGTCATCATCTTAAAATACACAGACCTCAGTGGGCAGCATGTAATATGTTAGCTATGTTTATTAAAGCTAGTGATTTACATTTCAACAACAGTAGTGCTAGCATTCCCCCAATGAGCCACGGGAGATGAAACACAGGCCTGCCTCCCATGTGTCAGTCAGCGTGCTGCCCCACAGGGAGCCATGTTTTATTTGTCATTTGGAACATAATGAGATAAAAGAGATAAGAGGATGTCACGAGAGAGAACCTCCTTTCTTCCTGAAAGCATTCCTCTGACATCACACACAGTAATGACAGAAACACAGTTATCGACACACACGCTGCATCAGCCTGGAAACACATGAATGGCAGTTTATCAAAGAGCACAAAAATGTCAAGAGTGCACTGACAGCTCACAGTGAATCATCAGTATATGAAACAATCCCAAGTCAGAGCCATCACTGACACAGCAGCACCTGTTTTAGTTCCCTCAACAAAGAAGCACGCTGCCGCCAATGATTAACATCTCATTCATCAATCCTTGAACTTGTAATAATCTGCAAACAGAGATTGTCAAACACTCTCATGTCAAGGACTCCCAAAGAGACTCACATTGATGCACCGTGAACCAGGTAGCCCAAATGAGGTGAGCTGTTTATGGGGTTTAGTATTGAACTCTACAGCAGCTGTGTGATGAGAAACCAAGGATTGATCAGGGGACACCTTAAGGGGGGGCCCTGAAAACCTCTGAGCATCTCTGATCTACACTTATCAGATGATTACAAGAGTCCCTTCTTATCCAGTCTCTAATTGGCATCATCTCAAGTCAATTAGAGACAAATTAGACTATAGTCCTCTCACGTTGCTTGGTGAGAGACTGGGACGCCTCAAGGACCCCCACTTTGAGAAGCACTTCACTGATGAAGAATGCAGCAGACAAAACACAAACACAAACAGGTAACGATTCCTCCTTACCTCCAGACGGTCCAGGCTGATGAAACTGGCAATAGCAAATCCATCAATGATATCCTCCTCCTGCGAGCTGGACTCGCGTCTCTTCCTGCGGGGGGGCCGCGGAGCTCTGGCTGCGGCTGCGGGGCGCGGCGCCTTTTTCCCGGGCAGGGGCATCAGGGAGGCGGCGTCCCTCCCCGGACCCGGACTGTGTCCCTCCCTGTCCCTGTCCCTGTCGGAGCAGGAGGAGTTGGGGTCGTCTCTGCTTCCTGCCTCCCGCAACCTCCGCACCCTCTCCCGCTTGGTCCGGCATCTCCGACCCTGCTTCAATTTGCCATCCATGTTGTTTAGAGGAACAGCTTTGCAGTGTCAAAGAGATGAATATAGATATATAACTCCACAGTAAAGGTGCTGCTGCTGCACCGTGTAATAACAACAACACACACACACGCACACACACGCACACCAACACAGTGGACTGACAATTGTAGGCTGCTGCTGCGCTATAACGTGAAGATGCGTGCGTGTAAATAACAACGCAAATGTAGCCTTATAGCACTCAATGACCTTGAGTATAAACCTCCCCAATCTCCATTACGAGAAATGTTCAAGTATCCCACTCAGAGGAGGCAAAGCGACGCGGATCCACGCGTTTATTTGGTCACGAATCTGCACTAATGTGTCGACGCGGTTATCCGCTAAAAGCAGGTGCAAAAAAAACGGAGAGATAGTTTAAAATCCACGCATTACAGCCGCTTCGGAACTTTTTGTTGCATCGGAATAATAAGAAGCGATGTTGTTACAGCTCGAAGCTCGCTGCATAACCGCAGACAGAGCAGGCAGATCATGTCGCTGCCCGTTGTTGTTTTCCACCAGCCCGATCCATGATCCGAGGCTGTCAAATAACACAGCTTTTTGGAGACTACTATCCGTCCGGAACAAACAACACACACGCCTGGCAAGAGCAAGTACGTAGCCGATCGATCGTGGCTGCTTGCTGGATGAATAATCCCCGTTGAGTTTTATAAACCAGATATATTCCTTTCTGCGCTTCAGGGGGCAAAAAACAGGGATCCCAAGTCTGAGAGCTACTTATGCGCAATATTTCCCTAAATGATCCGAGCCGTCTCCGTCCGAATAAAGACAAGCATCCAGTGTGTAGCCCAACTCCATGAGGCGATGAGGCGGTCTATTCCAGTTTAGATAATGTTGAGTTTCCTATAAAATCCACTCTCCGCTCCGCTCCGTCCCCCTGGCTGCTCAGCTGCTCAGTGGCTCATGGTATTTTCTATTCGCATAAGAAGGCTTTGATAAGTGTCCTTAAAGCGACAGGAGTGATTAAAATCTCCTCTCACGCCCCCCCCCCCCCCACCACCACCACACCCCCCTCCTCGCTCTCTCATTCCCTTCATCCGAAATTAAGAGACACAGTCGGGCTTCAGAGAACCCACAGAAACTGACGTATTTCCGCCACCTCTGGCCTACAATTTACCATAGGAAGGAAGGAAGGAAGGAAGCTGGTGTAAAAAAAAAAAAAAAACAGAAAGGGAAAAATCATTCTCTCTCTGTTGTGCACACTTTGTCAAACTGTAGGCACTATTCTAGTCTGTCTGTCTGTCTGTCTGCTGGAGCTGATGCCACATCATGCGTTTCCCACTGACTGCTTGTGCTGTCACTGGTAATAAATGCAAGGCGTACCACACAACCATCTATCAGGTTTTGACAACTTCCCCATTCTGACCCTGTTGGACATCACCCCCCCCAACTCTGACCCAAAGTTGCATTTCATTGTCAGATCGGCGTCAACATTTCACGAGTGTACAGTAAATATTTGAAATGCGGGTTGCAATACTCACCCTGCCCTGTGCCAGCAGCTTTTTTTAAACCCCTGGAGCAGTGTTGTTGGTGTGTTTCCCAATCTGCAGTGCGGGGACTTCCAGGGGTCCCTGTGGGAGGTCCGGGGAGTCCTCTGCAAAGTACAGCACGGCTTCATTTATCTGCTTTTGATCAGCAGAAATTAGGGCGATGACATTATATAATCACTGTGTGGTGTAACAATTACACTTTCCTTATAGGTTTTACTGTCCCTACTATATAATAACTCCTCCCACACTTGTATGGACATTTATTCAAGTCTTTATTCATGTATGAAAAATGTTCTTAATGCAGCCATGAGGTTGTGTGGTGTAAATTAAATTGGCTTAATATGCAAGTGGGTGGACCACTACACTAGATTAAATTCATACTACGATATATTATTATGCATTTGCTCTCAAGTTTATTTTTTTGTGGCAGAAAAAGTGCAGTTTATTAAAGAATTGTAAAGATATCTACTGTAAATGATAAAACCCTCTGACTTCTCCTGTCCTTCCTCTTTGTCACACCATAATACAGCGCATATTCACTGCAGAATCAATCCCACATGAAAATATAACCCAAGAAACTGATAATGCTACAGACAGCTATATAGATTGCAGGTGAAGTTAACATTCAGAGAAAATGTATACAATGTAAAATCAAGTGACAGAAGTCAGGGACGTGGTGCCTCCTTTGTAAATGCCGGGTCAGTATTTGCATAACGCTTTGCTTAACTGGAAACTTGCTCTCTCGCTCAGAACTTGAATAAAGGAAGCTTGCTGGAGCTGTGAACCTGCCATCTTTTATCCTGGGTTTAATTCCCACTAAGATTGTTTTAACTTAAAGGTACAGTGTGTAGGATTTGGCGGCATCTAGTGGTGCGGTGGCAGATTGCAACAAACTGAGTACCCCTCCGCTCACACCTCCCTTTCAAGACTGCGGTAACGTGAAACGCCGAGTGCAAAACTGTTGCCGTTCACTTGGCTCAGAGGCCATCCTTACCATAATAACAGTACTTTAAGAGCAACGGAAGTGAGACGGCAGCTGATGGTACCACGGTTTTGCACTGTGTAGCTCACGTTACCGCAGTTTCACAACTGGTCGGAAACCTACAATGGCCTTCAGGTGACATAAAATCCCGAAAGGCTCTCTCTAGAGTTTGGTTTGTCCGTTCTGAGCTACTGTAGAACCATGGCGTGCTCTGTGAAGAGGACCCGCTCCATATGTAGATATGAAGGGCTCATTCTGAACTAACGAAAACACCAAATTTGTAGTTTCAGGTGATTTTACACTACTGAAAACATTTGAGTTATGAATATTATACTCCATTTCTGCTAATAGATCCCCCGTAGTGTTACACACTGGTCCTTTAATCTTTGAACATGCATTAAACTGTCAAGCTGTGTGTAACTTAATGGGCAGAACAAACTGTAGCCGTAGCAGAGCCTCAGGGAATGTAATTTGGATTAAAGCATGTTGAAAAAATAGGCTATAATTAAAAAGGACAGAAAAGACGACAAAGTACGACATGCAATAAAGATGAGGTGACTTTACAACCAGTGTGATGCAACAACATGCTCATAATGAACCTTTTGAGTCAGCTGCTCATCCTATCTAACAAGAAAAGACGCCTCTGAACTACAACTTGACTGTTTGCAGTTCTCATTAGTCAGACGGGGATGTGTGGGGAGAAGCGCTGATGATGAACACTTAATATCAGAGGCTTACTGGTAATGATCTCATGCGTAAGGTGTGCAAGCTGAAGAAAAATTACAATATTCAGCCAGTGTGAAATATTGCATATAAGACTCCTCTGGCTCATTATTTGATCTTTACAGCACAGGAAGCAGTGAAAGCAAAGCAGCGAGAGCCAGACTGAAATATTTAGGCAGTTAGCGCGGCGGTTCAGGTGTGGGAATTTTCTTTTATGGCGAGAATCTTCCGCGAAACTGCACGGCGATGCATCAAAATGCAAAACGAAACTACTTTTATGCAAATGCAGCATGCTGCAGGGTGAATTATCCCGAGCACTGTAGGTGATTAAACCAGAGACTCGCTGCACTGAGTGAGTGAGTATGATGAAGTTTTTTACGATACACTGCTGGCGTCAAGTTACACTGTGTAATCTATACGCAAATACCAAAACGTTATACTTAGTCGCTGCTCGCAACTGGCTGCAGTTCAAGGCCCGTCACTAAGAATGTGCTTTTCATCCAGGCAGCAAATCTGAGGATGGCAGCGAGTGTATTCTACCTGTATGTTGCTTTGGAGAACAATAACCAGGTGAGTAGCGCATCAATCTTGGAGCAAATGGACCCTTTGGGAACCTGAGACGGTATCATTTTCATGTTACTTTAACCTCTGTAACCACTGTGAATAAACCCCTCTCTGTTTGAGCAGCTTTGCAAGAACTAATTCAGTAAGGAGATTAAAAAAGGGGGGACAGGTATGGTGAGAGGGCCGCGGAGGAGAGGGAAGAGATTACCTCTGTTTCTTCCATGCTACTATTTGCTGTGAGCTTAATCCATAGCTACAGACTCTGAGCTCCCACATCGCAGTCATTCAAACACTAGTCTCTTTGAAACGCTTAGCCCCGGCTGTGCTGGAAGCTAAGGGGAGGGAGCCTGTCACGCTTTTATGATGTTTAAGCGGCAGAATTGTTTTTCTTTGCCTCTGCCACCACGATAAGGACTCATTTGATGTCGCTGCTGGGGTCAAGGTGCTTCTTGTTTAAAAGGGTTATTTTCCATTGAGTGTACTACTGTGTGGTGTAGACATGGGATTGAGAGGTGAAGGATCTGAAGCAACTGCAAGTGATAAAAAAAAGAAAGAAAAATTCTCCTCAAGTACACACCGTAGCCTTTGTAAAGAATACAGCCCCGCAGAAATCAATAAGCCTAGATTTCACACTAGAACACAAGACAGCTGTAAGACACAAATCCCTACGCTGGTGTGAAGAAAATGAATTCTGTTGGTCTCACAACATAATTTGTGCACAGTCGGTATATTAGGACCATTCACCGTTTGTGGAAGCAGTCTCTCAGCTTTCTCAAGGTGTAATAATGGTTCAACAGGCAGACTTTCTTCTGTTGTGGGCTTGCAACATCTTTGCCGTCAGTGTTAGACTTTGTGGTCGAAGTTAGGCAGCTAAAACACGTGGGTTAAGATCACAGAAAAATTGTGGTTATGGTTAATAAAAGGGCAAAAACTAATCATAGGTCTGTGAGTGGGGGAAAAAAAAAATCGATACAGCGTAGTATCGCAACATTTTGCGTGGCAATATTGTATCGATACATGGAAATCAAGTATTGATCTTCAAACTATCCTCTTAACAATCCGCTATTTCTGAGTTTGTAGTGGGCTCAGTCTTGACACGAGTGAATATACTGGTATCATACAGTAAATCCATGCATTCACAGTACATCCATGTCATGTTAGCTAGTCGGAAAGAATGATAGATAATGCTTTTTGGTGAGGGAGAACTAGCATGGCCACTTTCAAAGGGGTTCCTTGACCTCTAACCTCAAGATATGTGAATGAAAACTCTGAGATGATCAGAATGGAAACTGTATCTTGTTAGATAAAACAGATGTTGACAAACTGCATAATTTGCAGTTGAAAAAAGGCAATAAATCATAATATATAGCTATACTCAGCATATTGCAAAACGTTTAAAATCGCAATAAGATCGTATTGTGACATAAGTATCGTGATAATATCGTATCGTGGGTCCTCTGGTGATTCCCACTACTGTGAGGGGACACTCATGCTACATGCCTCTAAGATTAAGGCTTAAGGGGACCATAATGTAATGAGAATGTCCTGTCTTTGATCACTCCTGACTCAAACTGCCCCGGATTTTATTAATTGTTAACTGTGGATCAACTTTTGGTAGAGTTTGTTTCATTTTCTTTGACATGGGTTACGGTCTCGATACGAAGAAGAAGATTCCAGGTTCAACTTCTATAAATGTTCACCAGTGAGATTCTGAATTCCAACCAGCTCACTGGGTTCAAATGTTAAACCAACCCTGCACTTGCACTATTTGGGGCAATTTATTTCATTTTTAGCAATGGTAGGCATGGCTCTGGGGATGGCAATGTCAGTCCAAACTAAAATAGCTCAACAACTATTTGATTGGTTAACATTGTCATGAATTTTCCCAAAAGATGAATTCTGCAGAATTTGGTGATCCCAACTTTTCCTGTGGTGCCTCGAGCAGGTTGAGATTTTTGTCATTTAGTTAAATTAGTTAAATTAGTTAAAATAAATGTTTTCCTCTGGCGCCACCAGCAGGTCAAGTTTTCTCAACGTCAACTCTAGTTAATGTTACCAACTTTTGCACAGGCACTCATGTTAACAAATGTTGAATCCTAATGACTCAGATGATCTCTGACCTTTTCTCTAACACCACCACGAGGCTGACATTTGTGCATTTTGAGTGAAATGTCTCAACAACTTTTGGATGGATTGCCATGAAATTTGGTACAGACATTCACGTCCCCTCAGGATGAATTGTTGCTTCAGTGGTGCCTTAACTTTTCATCTAGTGCCACCATCAGGTCAAACATGTCATTTGTCCAAGACCTTGGTTTATGACCAACTAGATTGGTGCAGGAATGAGTCCTAAAACCTGGACATGAGTTAACATTTTAGCACTTCCGGCTCCCTCGTCTCAAAGTCAATGTTTTTTTTGTATGGGTTTTTTAGTTAGATGCCTGAAATAATGTCTGTGGTTAACACAAGCTGAAGAGATTTTAATGGTTTGTTCTACGACATAAAATACGTCAATAAATATCCCACTCGTGAATTTTGAAGCTTTTATATGTCTTAAAAAAAGGTGGCTGCTATCAAGTGGCTAAATGAGACCTCTAAACGTCATCACGCCGACTCGTCCGTCTTTACAGCCTCGTTGTGTACACTCGCGTTTATGCGACCGTGGTGTAGTTCGTTTGTAGCCTAATGTTAGCTTTTTACTTCTGCCGATTGCATTTACACTTCAAAAATCATAAAAGCGGTGTTCATTAGTGGAGATTATCTTGCTGAACAAAACGTCTAAGTATCATAATCTTTTGTTTGCAACAGAGCTTATTTTCTGCAATAATCCAAAACCCAATGGAAACATCCCATTGGGTTTTTTGTCTAGGGAAACGAGGTTGATGCTAACCTCCGGGTTGGCCTACAAAATATGTCATTCCTGCAGCACTCTATAGCCTGCAAAACTAATGACATCACCCTCAGCTACACTTTATGTTTAGTGCTAAACATACTACAATGTTTAGTGTGCCAATAATAGCATTTAGCTCAAAGCACCACAGTGAGTAAGAACAGCCTCACAGAGCTGCTATAGCATGGCTGTAGAGTCTTAGTCTCCTTCTTGGGAGGACTGTAAATTTGTCAGTTTTCCCTGACAAATTATCCCAATATTTTCCCAAAAATGATTTGCCATTGTTTATTAAACCAGAGGCAGCACACTCATGTATTCAATCCATCAGAAACCCTTGCAGCAGTGGCAGCCAGCTGTTTTGAATATGGAGTTGTTGGAGACATCTCAATTTGCTGCCCTGGCTGTCACTGAAGAATTACTGTGAGGGAAAACATAAGTCCATGCCTATAGGGCTTTCGGCTGCCTCTGCGACACATCATGGAGTAATTCACTAGTTTGGTGGCAATTTACAGGCAGACTCAACAAGAAACCCGCCCGGGGGCCTCGAGCAACAAGCTCTCTCTCGGGAAACCATGGCCAGCCATAGGATTGCCTGGGCCGGGCCCTGCAAACCGCCTCATGAAAAATTAACCTGCTCACTCCACAGACAGAGATTACACATCCTCCCTGCCTGAGAGCCTCCGTACACTCTCCCCTCATATCTTGTCCTCTTCTCTCCCACTGTCTCTGTCTTCCCTTCTTCATATCTCTTGTTTTCTCTCCCTGCATGCTATCTGTGTTATTCAGATCTATCGCAGAGCCAGCGCTCCGTATCTTCGCTTCAAAGACAACAGCTGTTTGTTTCATGTTGAACACAGACTATTATTTATAGACTGGCAGACTTAGCATGAGGCTATCAGATATTGCATGTGAAATTTGAACATGCCCATGGCTTCTGCCGTCAGGTATAATGAATCATGTATGAATCGTAGTTTATCACTGAAAGTCGAATGGAAGTCGCCAACTTATATAGGTGAGGAAACAACAGGGGATTAGTCAAGGAACTGATAGGAAAGGCACTGAGGTGTCAATAATTTAACGCAGTAGGTTGTAAATCTAAGTGCCTTTGGATATTTCATACCACTGGGGAGCAAAGTTTAATCAAACAGAAAGATTGGCCCCAGAGCTGTGTGGGTGAGAGAGCTGAATTTATTGGCAGCCCTTGAACAGGCAGTAGGGTTTTTATTACAGGCATCATTCAGGGCGAAATTAGCAATGTGACCTGCTATTTTAGTGAAATAAATTGAGTTAAGAGATTGATGTGGATAAATGTCACATTAAATGTCATCATAAAAAACTGCGTTTGTTTGAATTATTGTAAGGCGTGAGGGATATGTTTCTGTTCCCACTCTTTTTTCTCTATCCTTTTTTTTTACTCCAAGCATCCCTCAGTCAAGGATTCTCACTTTTCTTGTTTTGGTTCCAGGCATCGCTCAACATTTGGAGCGAAATGCCGTAATGTTTTTTATTGATCCTTGATGTCTGGTGCCCTCTCTGATGCTAAAGCAACAATGCTCTCTGCCTCTCCAAATCGCATCAACAGATGTTGTGACAGCACAGCTTTTCATAAAAAGACCCCGAAGGCGGTCGATATTTCCCCAGAACTGTGCTTCGATTTCCGTCGGTTGGTGGAAGGATAAAGTGAGGACGTCATCTGAGTTTATCACTGTGATGACTGTACTCACTATACACACTTAGTAGCAGGGACATGGGGTCCTTCCCCAGAAAAAAAACAAAGATGCAATTTTCTGCAATTTGACATATATAGTCAAAGACTTTGAGAGATTATTTTAAAACTTCACTAAATCAGTTTTGTAGCTCAGTAATCTCCCACTTTAGGGTAAACATTGTATATTTATTCAGAGATTTTCATGTCAATTATTTGTGCTTTTATGGTTATTGAAAATTACATTCATTTATTCACTCACTTCTACACTAGATTCTACACTGCTGCCACTTTTCTTGAAAAAGAGCTAAATCTTGTCTGCTTCACCCAAACAATCTAAGGGGCACAAATTCACATAAAAAGACCTTATCCACGATTCAAATTCATTTAGAGAACATACAGTAGATAATAAAGCCAGATCACACACACATGCTGAATCATCACCATCATCCCATGATTGGTCTCAATGTCATCTGAATACATCTCCATGACTGAAAAATAGCCTATCACTAACCCGGCACATAACCCCCCTTAAAACCACAAATTGTACTTTTTTTACACTTTGTTTTTTGCACAGATTAAACCAACATGATATAACGTGTTAATCAGTGAGCATTAGAGGTGCAGGTACTGTAGATGGATTGTTTAATGTGTGGACACACCCATGATAGCCGTTCCCTCGGTTTCCAGTCTTTGTGCTAAGCTAACCATCTCCTGGCTCCAGCTTCATATTTAAAAGACACACATGAGAGTGGTATCAATCTTCTCATCTAACTCTCGCGTTTGTATAAGTGTATAAGTGTATATCTCTAAATCTGCTACTGCTATTTTCTAACTATGCCGTTCTGTAGTTTTGCTTCCTCCTGAAAACACTAGTGCACTAAACACAGAACACACAAATGAGAAACTGAACGTTTTTTCATCAAACAAAGTTTAGTTAATTAAAAATCTTATTAGCTAAAAGGTCAATGCATTCCTTTAAGCAAAATGGAGTGGATTATGTAAAATATTAATTTTAAAAGTACTTTGTAATATATTTTGCATGCTTTGCATGGCATGGTGCGCCAGTGATTAGACTGCTTTCTGGCTCAGTGGAGGAGGGAAAGCAAAAAAAAAAGAGGTTGAATTACTCGCTCAGGGATTAGTATCAAAGTCTCACAAAAAAAGAGGCAGTTAAGGATAGTCTGGGTGACTGTCACAGCTTTTCTGTTAATGTCTGACCCCAGTTTGCATGCATAGCACTTGGTAAATAACTTGAGGAAAGGCAAAGATTGACAGGGTGTGAGTGGTTTCTTTTTCACATGCAACGTCTCTTTTCTCTGGTGTTTTGTGAGAGACAGGAAAGTATTCCCACTGGTCACGCTGTAATTAGCACCCGAGCCACCAAACCCCAGAAGCTGGAGCGATCACTTGTGCCAAGTCCCCAAACAAGCACCTCGCCAAACCTCCCACACACACAAAGCCCCCTCTCCCTCCTTTCACTATGGCTGGGGTCTCACTCAGGGTTCCTCCAACATGCAGCCATGTGGTAATGTACCCTGTAACTGTTCACAAGTGGCAGATTTTTCAACCTCGAAGGCCGTGTCACACAATGCCACATTAGCAGAGGTGATGTTTTCTCAGTGGCACTCAACGGGCTGACACAATGTGGCAAACTGTCACGGGGGAGGGCTTCCCCACCCAGGACCTCGCTTGTTAGAACGCGTGAATAAGTGAGAGAGTAACAGAGAGAGCGAGAGAGTGAGAGAGAGAAAGAGAGACTTCTCTCAGCTTGTTTTCCACGCATATCTGCAGCTACGCAGTATAATGAGCACAATGTTAACAGAGAGGGTAAACATAGAAGGCAGCATAAACAGGCTGACAGCAGGCAGCAGTGAAGGCTGTCTGTGTCTGTGTAATGAGGGAGCTGCACAGACGAGCCCGTCCTCTTGGTCTTGAGTACGTATGGATGGAGAACTGTGGTCACTTAATAGAGGACGTTATGAGAGTTTATCTTTCATTTACTTCATTTTATTTACCCGAAGAGAGGTTGCTGACCATTTTTTTTTTTTATCACCAGTGCTGCTTCACATTTACAGTATACAGGTTCGACGTATCATACAACAGTTTGTGTGATATCTTACAAAAAGTTAGTCATCATTTTTCGTGCGTTTTCCTACGAATGTCCGGCAACACGTGTCAATTTCCGCTCGTTACATGTATACATTCTTTTCACAAACTTCTGTCATTACAGGAAACGACTTTTAGGCAACAAAACTAGATAGGTTTAGGTAAGAAAACTACTTGGTTAGGTTAAGGAAAGGACTGTGGTTTGGGTTAAAATAACAACTTGGTTAGGTTTAGGCGACAAAACTACTTGGTTAGGTTTAGGCAACAAAACTACTTGGTTAGGTTAAGGAAAGGACTGTGGTTTGGGTTAAAATAACAACTTGGTTAGGTTTAGGCGACAAAACTACTTGGTTAGGTTTAGGCAACAAAACTACTTGGTTAGGTTTAGGTAACAAAACTACTTGGTTAGGTTTAGGCAACAAAACTACTTAGGTACAGAAGTTATGTGACAAATAAATCAACGTTGACTTCTGGTTTCACACAGGATACGAACAACTTGTGTTTTTTGACCCACCCATCCACTCCGAACTCCTCCCTATGTGGCTTTGTCGCTCTTTATACTTCCTGTTTCACATTTACATGGATTACATACAAATTGATTTTGTGGGATATATACCAATTATAGTGCATTACTTTTTGTAGGTATACTGTAGTTATGAACAGCGTATGAGAGCAGTCTGAAAGGTTTGACCACTAAGCAGTTGTTAGGGGTTAAATTCCTTGCTCATTCCCATCATTAGTTTCTGCTGAAGGAGAATAAACAATACATTGCATATGCATATAGTGTTATACTTAAACTACTTCTTATAAATCTGTTCTCAGAGTAAATAAAGAATTCTTAGTAGATTTGTGTAAAGGAACATTCATATGTTCTATACATAAAGTGTCCTTTCACACTGTATATGAGGTTCAATGTATGTAAGTAAAGCAAAGTATGAGTTTTAAATATTTAACCAATGGCAGTACTTGTTGAGGGAAGGGAATCGCAGCTAATGCATTTTCCTCTGCTAGATTTTCTCCTCGACGCTGGCAAGGACCTTGTGAAGCCGTGGATGGATTTTCAGTTATAGTAAGACATAAATCTTGTCACAGATTGTACATCATTGTCCTTTGATGCCAATCACTGATGCTGTGCAGAGTGTACAACAAGATGCAATCATTTGGGGTCTTACAAAATACACAATCCCCTCCAAAAATGCCATAGTGTTTTGTTCCTTTGAGCAGTGCTGATATGCATTATCTCAAGTGTTAATACGGCGCATACATTCGAACAGCAACCGAAAGGCTTGCTGAATAACAAACGAGTGGGAAGAATAGAATATCAACGACGGGCAGATTGAAAGTTAAAAGGCTGTAAAATGAGCGTGTGTTCAAATGGAGAGAGAGAGAGAGAGAGAGAGAGAGAGGCTGCGAGCGGGCGTATTATACTCTGCTTCTTATAACGCTCCCCTGGCTTTCACAAGGCTCTTGATTAGCAAACAGCAGCCCCCGAGATAAAACACACTCATAGACACGGACTGGATTTGCATGTTAAGAGACTTGGAGCTTGTCATGCATGCATCTACTCCAAGCAAACGAGAGAACATGATCCTTTAGATGCTGCTCCTTCTTGCAGGAAGGCTTCTGATTCCCTTTTGTTTTGTGTCCTTACGGGTCAACTTTTTTCTCTTGCCAGATATTTATTTTTAGCTACCTCTAACAAGTTATCCTAACAGTGACCACGTGTGCATACTTATGCATGGTACTAACACGTGTTTTACTTTGTGACCTTGCAGGTTCACTTTGTAATCAGTTGTGATTGTGAAGAACAGGTGCTCTTTGCATGCTTTTTTAGTCATAATGCATTAATAACACTAGATCAGGTCATGTTTGATTACACATATGTTGTTACACAAGCTGGATTTGCATTAATACATAAAGCAATTCCTCAACATTTACATGCAAGGCTAGACACATTCACAGATCTCACACAAGATGTTTAAAATAAAACAGAAGAGATGATTAAAAAGTACCTCGAGAGGATTTGCATAAACTGCAAGACATTGTGAGCGAATAAATATGGATAATTTGGTTATAAATGAAGACATGCTGAGGCAACCCAGCGTATTACTTTCATGTGAGAAAAGCAGTCACTTGAGTTCACTCTTAGTAATGACTTGGTTAAATATAATTTATGACTTGGATCATAAGTTATTCACCGACTTGCTGATTAATTATGTAGGCCCGAAATGTAATATCTCTGATTATGTGTGACAGTAGATTTTCATCGTTACAGATGGAGGGAGTTTCTAACAGCGGGTTTATG
Organism: Sebastes fasciatus; assembly: GCF_043250625.1. Lineage (NCBI taxonomy): Eukaryota > Metazoa > Chordata > Actinopteri > Perciformes > Sebastidae > Sebastes > Sebastes fasciatus. The sequence goes on from NC_133800.1 coordinate 6,233,143, forward strand.
TTAAGCAGCTTTCTTTTGTAAATTGATACAGACACATTTGGGCAAATGTGAAAAAGTGTTTATCCTCTTGCGTGATTGTATAACACTGAGGGACTGTGCATGCATCCATTAAAAATCATTACTTTAAGGCCATCATTTAATCCCTATAAAGTATAGCGGATCCAGTCTGTAGAAGCTAAGCTGATTTTGTTCTACTCTCATTTTTTTAAGAGTAACTGCCACTTCTTTTCAAATGATTGAATCTCATTTTTGAACAGAACTGGATTTATAGCCCTGGAGCAAAGTAAAGTCATTCTGTAATGATACCAACTACAGGGAAGGATATGGTCAAAACCCTTTCATCCATTTTTCATGCTTGTTTAACTTTTCCTACACACCACACTAAATCCATTTTCCACACAAAGTTTGAGGAGCCTTAGCTCAAGATTGGTGCAGACAGCTTGTTAAATATGTATCGGCTGAGCGGTGGGCAACCTGCTGAAGTGGCAATGTACCTCACCTCCAGCTGAACAGAGTGAATGAATGATAGATCCTACTGTGAATCAGAGCCTCGGCTTCTGTAGCCTTTCAGAAAAGGCTGCTGTGACAATTCTCTACATGTACCGGATTGTGGAGGAAAAGATATTCAAGGTGCACACTGTAACTGCACAATATCACCCTGATGTGACCCAGGCATGGCAGCCAGAGCAGCCCAGCTGCATGTGCTCACAGTATATTATTATATTTACTCTCATTTCAGTACATTTCTTAAAAGTAACCAACATTAATGTGTAAAAGTTGATAATGCATTCATAAGTCTGAATATCTCTACATAATCTGCAAGAAAAAAACATACCTGTGTATCGTTCCTGTGTCCTGTCTATTTTCGGGAAAATGTAGCATGGCACAGTTGAGCTTTCTTCAGTGATAAGCAGTACATCAATTTCAGCAGGCACACCTGAAAATACAAAATGTTCAGTCATTTCATTGTCCTAATTTTTTTTTAAACTGTGTTCCCTAAATCTAACTTGGCATCAAAGTTGTGTTACCAAATCCAACTAGTTGTCATGTTTGTGTTCCCTAATTACAACAAGGCATCAAATCTGTGTTCCCTAATTCCATCGAGACATCATATTTGTGTTCCCTAAATCAAACAAGCCAGCATGCTTGTGTTTGCTAAATCCGACAAACCATTGTGTGCGTGTTCCCTAAATCCAACAAGGCATTGTGTGTGTTCCCTTAATCCAACAAGGCATTGTGTGTGTGTGTGTGTGTGTGTTCCCTCAATCCAACAAGGATTCGTGTGTGTGTGTTCCCTAAATCCAACAAGCCATCATGTGTGTTTTCCCTAAATCTAACAAGCCATCGTCTGCGTGTTCCCTAAACCCGACAAGCCATCATGTCTGTGTTCCCTAAATTCAAGAAGCCATCATGCGTATATTCCTAAATCCAACAAGCAATCAAGTCTATGTTCCCTAAATCCAACAAGCCATCATGCTTGTGTTCCCTAAATCGAACAAGGCATCAAATCTGTGTTCCCTAATTCCATTGAGACATCATATTTGTGCTATCTAAATCCAACAAGGCATCAAATCTGTGTTCCCTAATTCCATCGAGACATCATATTTGTGTTCTCTAAATCCAACAAGGCATCTTTTGTGTGTATCCTAAATCCATTTGTCGTATCATGTGACACCTTGTCTGCAAAACGCACATACAGTGCATGTCACCCACAGTGTGCCTCTCTATGCTGCTGTTTAGTGAGTCACTGTCTCTGCAGTGCTGTCTCCAAACTGATCTGTAGTTAATCTCTCAGAGGTCTCCGGTGGGAGGAAATGATGAAGGGAAGAAGAGAAAGACAGAGAAATAAAGTTACTCTCTGCTGCAGCCCGATGAGCGTCCCCAAGCGAAGGCTCTCAAGGGAGTGCTCATATGTCCAAAAACCCTAGCAAGACTTCACCGACTCAAGTGATTATAGTTGTAGTGTGTGTTTGCATGCGTGGGCTCATATTCAATGTTTACTTACAGACTGAAATATACGCTAAGCTTTTTGACATGCCAGTCTCAATATCTAGCAAACTACTCACAGAGCTGCAGGGAGTTAATGGGTTTCATTAAATCTGACTGATTTAAAGCATCAGCAGTAAAATCTACAAAATGTAAGCGATTGCAGGCTGTTGCCAAATTCATGTCTTAGTTTCCCCAAGGCTTAAAGTTAAGAGCCTCTTTTCTTTTACATACAATGAGTCCTTGTGATTAAAGTTGACTGAGATGGAAAAATCAATAATGGGTCAGCTTTTAGTGAGTGTGTTTCATAGAAAGATGGTTTATTTCCAGCTTTTCAGACACAGAAAAAGACCCACAGTTTTTCTGGTGGTGAGTTTGTCAAACAAAGAAATCCTCAAAGTAAGTCAACAAGTACAGTCCAACAGATTGAGGACACGGCTCTGTTTCCGGTGATGCCTCCATTTGGTGGGCTTCCAGGTGGCAACCAGGCTGACAGTGCTGGGCTGTTCCGCTGTAGGCTCTGCTCATTGATCTCCTCTCTCCTGGGATACAGTTCACCTCCCAGCACAAGAGATCTGCCACGGAGAAGACGGAGAAATCGTTTTCTCCACTTTCATCTGCTTTTTCTCCCCTCTCAAAAGGAGCTCCTGTGTGTCTGTGATACAGCGAGCAAGATGAAGATCAAACTTTTATCCAAGCGTAAGCGAAAAAACAGGTAGACGCACATTCATAAACGGAGCAAACGCTTTCACGCATGCTGTCCCAGCAATGCATACTTTCTCATCCCGCTGTGCCTAAAGGAGTTCTCACAATTTGTACAAGATGAGAGGCAGAGAAGGAGAGAGACAAACTGACACAGAGAGAGAGGCAGAGAGAGATAGGATGTATTCTCCGCCTCACTTCGCTTCTCTCTGGCACCCAGAGGCTTCTCCAAAGCTTTTAGTAAAAAAACAAGCGGCTGTGTGATGGATCAAACAGCAGCAGCAGCCACTTCCCAGCCTACCCAGCAAACTACTGGCTTTGATATTTCAGTCACTATCAGCCCCTGCGTTGTGTCTGTTTTATTCACTGCCGGGTAAATTAAACTTTTCCTTTGGTCCCCCTCGTTCCCCCTCCATCAACCCTCTCCCTGCTCCACCTCCATCCCTCACTCTCCCCCCCCCCTCCCCCCTCCCCGTCTACCTCCCTCAGTCGTCCCCTGTCTGTGTACAATTTGTTCCGGGCTTCCCTCTCCTGAGATTGACTTTCGGTAAAGCTTGCTGTGTTCCACGCTTTGGTCCTGGCTAAAGGTGAACGATGCATTCGCCATTGTAATTACTGCCAGCCCTGTGGGAAGGAGGCAAGATTGGCTTTCAGTCACTTAATGTGAGTCTGTCTGAATCTGAAGAAGTAGAGACATGCCATTGAACACACTCGCTCCTTCCTACTTTCTTACCCGTTGGGTCAAGCCACGCATTTGGTTCATTGCTCAAAGCTGAAGATGCACTACATGACTTGATGTTCGTGATCAGATTAAGGGCCTTAGTCTCGTGCCAATCAAGGCCATGCATCCTTTGACTATTTCCACTTGAATCCGAAGTCTTGACGTCCTCTTGTAATTTAAGATCAACAGAAGAGAAATGTGATTGACAGGAGCCAGCTGGCGGCGAGAACCACAGAAAAGGAAAAACGATAGCGGGCATCTGTCCAACCTTCCTGTTTGTTTTGGTTGGGAGGCTCATGTTTACATCGGTGGCATAGTGTTGAAATTCAGATATTTGGAATTCAGTGTACAATACTTGTCTTAATGTCGTCATCAAGTGTGACATGTTGAATCTATTTAGTCTGTGCAGTTGAGCAGTGTGTTTAGAGCCCAAATAAAAATAAATGTAAAAACACAAATTTAGCTTATTGCTTTGTTTCCCTATTCCCAACGTTAAGTGCGTTTCTGACAACTTTAAGGGTTTTATTTGTTTTACCAATCACACTCAAGAATATTTCAAAGATCAGCATAATGTTGTCCCTCAGCAATACTGACAACATAATAGTACCACTGCGCCTGGTCTAATGTAACACTTTACCGTATGGTAGAGTTCAGCTTCAAACTGTGCAGAAATTCAAAGCCAGGCTGCTTAAAACAAACACGTTTCCCATAGCACGCCGATTTTTCCGTAGCTTCTCTGGACTGGTTGCCAATTTCTCTTAGTATCCATTTTATCCTCTTACTGACTGCATCCAAGGCCAGGTGCTGGATTACATCAGTGAGCTTTACACTCCGCAGTGTCCCAACAGACCAAGCAGAGCCAGGCCAGAGTCCAGGTTAAAATCAAGCAGTGATTGAGCATTTGCCGGACTTGTTCCTCGGCTTTGGAACAGTCTGCTGGCAGGATTTTGAAATCCTCAAAACACAGTCTTTATGTTACAACTTTAGCATACTCTTTTATCCTGTTTTTTTGTTTTGATCAGTTATATGGATAGTCTGTTGGGCTGTTTGTATGTGGTTGTTTTATCCTTTTATTTCTTTGTGTCTGAATTCTTGTTGTTTTCACTGCTTTATTTTATTGTTTTTAGGGTACCATAAATCTTGATAGTGCTCATTATTTTCTGAGTGTTTGCATGTTCAAAAGAAGTGCTTGCCCTGTGGCTATATAGGATTACGTGTTAGAGGCATTTGTTTTAAAAAGTATCTTATTTTAAGACATCATTTACCCAGGGATTTTAGACATGCTGAGCAAGCACACCTATATTATGTGCATACATCTTTATCAGCAATGTCCTGCTTCATACTCACTGACTTTACAAACAGTCACCTCAGATCCCCTTGTGTTGTTGAGGGGTGTTTTTGTTTAACTTACATTGAGCAGGGCACTAATACTGCACTGTCCTTTATAGGATATTGTATGACCTCTAGAAGAAATGTGTCTGACAAAAAGAGTGGCTATGAAGTTGTGTTTCAATCAGGGCTGTCAATGTTAATAATAACGCGTTAAGGCAACTTCATTTTAACGTCACTAATTTCTTTAACACATGAACACAACTTGCAATTTTTTAGGTTGTAGCGGACTCAGTCTTAAAGCTAGAGCGAAGATACTGGCATCCTATGAAACTTGAAAACCTAAGGAATCCATTGGTAACAACCATGTTTCTAGCTTGTCGCGAAGAACGGTAAATAACGCTCCAAACTCACGCTACATTTTTGATGAGGAAAAACTGGCATGGTCATTTTCAAAGGGGTCCCTTGACCTCTGACCTCCAGATATGTGAATTAAAATGGGTTCTATGGGTACCCACGAGTCTCCCCTTTACAGACATGCCCACTTTATGATAAATCATATGCAGTTTGGGGCAAGTCATAGTCAAGTCAGCACACTGACACACTGACAGCTGTTGTTGCCTGTTGGGCTGCAGTTTGCCATGTTATGATTTGAGCATTTTTTTTATGCTAAATGCAGTACCTGTGAGGGTTTCTGGACAATATTTGTCATTGTTTTGTGTTGTTAATTGATACCCAATAATACATATATACATACATTTGCATATTTGCCCACTCTAATACTTGACAAATCTCCTTTTTAAGGTAAATTTTGAACAGATAAAAAAATGTGCAATTAATTTGCGATTAACTATGGACAATCATGCGATTAATTGCCATTAAATATTTTAATCGATGGATGGCCCTAATTTTGTGCAATGAATATATTAACAACAACTGGTGTTAGTGTTTTGGGGTATTTGGGGTAACTGCTCATGTGGCATCTCTGCCCAGCGAGTGAGTGATTAACTATGGGCAATCATGCGATTAATCACGATTAAAGATTTGAATCGGCTGACAGCCCTGGTTTCAATGCATTGATATTCATGGGGCTTTGGAGCAGGCATCAGATACTCAAGGCTGCATGTATTTACTTTGGTTATACATCACAAAGACACTGTGGCCGGCTCCTTCCACCTGTAATGAAGCAAATTGTTGCTTTATTCTTTGAATCCCATTTGTATTATTTAATAGCCGTCTACTTTAAGAATAGTATCGACTTGCTCCTACAGGATGTAAATACATCAAGCACGGTTCCTCAGCTGGCATCATATGGAGAAAATTATGCATGAGTAATTGATTGTTTCAATACAAATGGGTCTATGATGAAATATTGAACTGTGCGGTGATACTGAAAGAGAGCAATCATAGCGCTGACGTTCCTGACAGGAGACAAGTGGTATCAATGTCACGGCGACTAACAAATCAGATGTGATTCATGCAGCACAAGCGGCATGCTGAATAGGCAATAACCCAGAGCTCGTGTAAACCTAATTACACCAAACATCACCCCATCAATGACCCCCCTATCTCACATATTGATCAGCTACAAGGTAACAATTGGAGAGTAATGACCCACTGAAATTTGCAGTGTATTATCAGAACCTCTTGCTCTCTTTATTGCTCGCACTCTCAAGCTCTCTTTTAGTCAGGAGGCACATTTGCACTCAGGGTCAGCCTTTCCACATCCTGCATTTCCAGAGAGCTAAATGAGACTCTCGCTGTGGCCCCTGCCATCCTATTGATCCCCCTCTCTAGCTCTCCAAGTGGAGTTTATGCACTAAATTTAGTTTAGTGCTAAGGGCCCTCATTAATAATAGATCCATCGGTAGGGGGTGGAGGGACCATCACTGATTGATTTCAAAGAGAGAGAGTGTGTGTGAGAGAAAGAGACAGAGGAAGAGAGAGAACACCAGGTTTATTTATGTGAGTCAAATCTCCTCAGTAGTCTGAGTCAGCTGTCCTAAAAGTCTCATCCTAGAGTGTAGGTATAAGTTACACACACTCAGTATATACAGTATATATATACTGTATATATCAGCAGTGCCATCATCCATCAGCATTTTCTCCAAATTCCAGCCTCGGGTACTTCACACTGAAAATTTGGAATATAGAAACAGAGGCGACCGTAAAAGCAGCAAAATGAGATGAATAGCGAGTCAAGGCCTGTGAAATGCCGCATGAGCAACAAGGTTATGTAATGATGCATGCAAACACACCATGTTTGAGTCTACAATTTGCTAACAGATGGGACGCAGCTCCAGTCATTAAACAGGCATATTTCCATCCTACAGCAATCACATGGTTACAACAAACCTGTTGACCATCAGTCACAAACAGGCGAGACATGATGGATGGTACAATGATAGAACATCCTATCCTACCGAGGAAAAGGGGAAATATGCATGCATGTTATGAAGATGTATGCATGAAAAATGATAGAAAATACATGTGACACATATATATTCTGTATGAAATACATAAATATCTATTTATACTGTATCTAACCTAGGGGTGGGGGCAAAAATTGATACAGCATAGTATCACAATATTTTGCGTGGCAATTTTGTATCAATATACGGATGTCAAGTATTAATCTTTAATTATATAAACTATTAACCGCTTAACAAAGTTAGGCTAAATTTTGGTGAGGAAGAACTGCCATGCCCATTGCCAAATGGCTCCCTTGACGCAGGCTCTCACCTCAAGATATGTGAATGAAAACTCTGAGATTAACAGAGTAAAAACGGTATCTTATTAGATAAAACAGATGTTGATAATCTGCATAATTTGCAGTTGAAAAAAGGTAATGAATCGCAATCGATGGCAATATATCTCGTCGCAATACTAGCAAAATATCGCAAAACGTTTTAAATTGAAATAAGATCGTATTGTGACTTCAGTATGGTGATAATATCATATCGTAGCACAAACACACACGCGATCTGTCGGGCAATTGCTAACGTTACACCGAGCAAACAGAGGAGTCAGGCAGACACACTGCTTCGCAGCTAAACTATTTGATGCGAAGGAGACTTATTGGGACAATACACGCAGCCTCATGGCTGCTACAGAAACTCTCCCGGACGGGTGAAATAGGAACTCAGTTGTCTGTTTTGCTCATACACTGCAGCTGGTGATAAATGGTGGATTTAACCTGTTTGTGCATCAGCTTTTCGTTGCGGCCGGGCAGCTTGTTAGGCACTACAAATAACACCGCTGCATGCAACGCACTAAGCTTGTCAGTGAACGGTTAATAATCGGTTAACAATGGTCAGTTATCGATTAGGAAAAAAATTCAAAATTAGTATCCGTGTACAGGAAATGTAAAAACAAAATACACTGGTTTTGTGAGAAGCTATTCAGCCAGTCACATGCTACTACCAGAGTGTAGCATAATCCACATGTTGGCATTAGCTTACATTTATAAAGCTACAATAATAAAATAAACCAGATGTCAGCATAGCTGTTAATCTCCACTTGTCAGATATAAGCAAATATTAATATTAAGCAGCCATATGCAAGCCTAAATCATACAGGAAAGAATCGGAGTTGACATTCATCAAAAATATGTTATACTGCACATGGCCAAAAAATACAGTATGTTGGATGGATTTATTGCACATGGGCCGCTTCATATTTTTGGCAGGGTTACAAACCTCTGATACAGCTAGACCCTCCATTGTGTGGGATCCTAAGTAAAGTAAGGGCTACCTTCCATTCAGTTAAAGCGATCTATATCTATTTGTTCAAATATGGGCAGTGCTGTTGGCTGATTTCTAATAAAAGGTCAAGAGCAGCTTCCTGTGCAGTATTGGCACAGGCTGATATAGTTTTTTTTCAGAACATGCGACGCCCACTTACATATTACAGCCATTAACCAAATCCAGTCAGAGATATGAACCAAATCCTGCAGCCTGATAGGTGGGTTATAGGTGGGGCAGCTAGTTGTCAGAGGGGCTCTTATTTGGATTGGATGTGGCTGCCTTGCCACAGGGTGCAGCTGTAATGACAGGCCTTCCAGCAGCCACACAACCACACTGAGCATGGCTCATCACAGACAGCAGCCCTACAGGGGAATTATGTGGAGCGACCTGGCACCACAGTACTAGATTTTCCAGCAGACTGCCTCTTGGGTTGTGTTGACAGTGAGTAAGCCTTGAATTTACTCTGTCAGTCAATAAATCCCCCTCTCACCAAACCAATGGGAATTGATGGATCATTGGAGGTGTTCTTTTCTTCCTGTATGTTGCGCTTGTTTAATGCGATGTGCAGCTGTGGTTAGTGTGCTGTGTGGTGGGTGTGTGCACACCAAAGGCAGATGCAAACATGCATATATTTGTAAATGCATAGAACAGGTATGCATGCAGCCATCAGCTTCAGCACACACAGATGATGTACATATACTTACATAGAAATATGCGTGCAGTGGATATAGCAAAGTTTTGTGCACATAGTGCTGCTTACAGAGGATGCCACATGTGGTTGGTATTCGTGTTTTAAATCAAGCACCACTTTGATTCCAAATGAAACATCAGCCATCACAAAGGCATCCACGGTGACTTGTGTATACGTCTGAGTGTGTGTACGTGTGTTTATGTGTCTGTGTTTGAGAAAGCTCACACCAATCGCAGTGCAGAGCAGCAGGGGGGCGTGAGGTGTTTGTGCTTCCTAATCAACCTCCTGCGCAAAAAGCCACTGGCTTTGTCTCACGTCCCCCTGTGTTTCAGGAGATAACATGACACATACAGTTGTGCAGGTTTAATTCATAATAATGGTCTGACTTGTCAGATTTATTAATCAAAGGAACTCCCGGAGAGCGGAGGCTTCTGTGAGCCTTGTGGGGAGTCGCGCATTCAAGAGCCGCATATCTGATTAAAATACTGTCGGCATTGTGAGCCGAGGGCCCCCCGAGTTCAGATAGTTAAGCAATTATGCCTGTGAGCACTCAGAAGTAATGGAGAGACTGGTGCATGTTCCAGCTGCTCTGTCTCTGAGTGTGACAGGCGTCAGCACAGCCAGCCCTTGACCTCGCAGATCTGAAACAGCTTGCGTACCCGCCATTTATCAACATATTATGGCGCCTACTGCAGCTCCCTTTTTGAAAAGAGATGGATTGGATTAGAGAAGAGATAATAGTACAGTGTACATTTATGACACATTATGGACCTCAAAATATATTTTCTTATAAGTTCTTGATAGCATTGTATAATGGCAGTAAAATGCTTCCAATTACTAGTTTTTGTATTTGGCTCAGGATGCAAGATGAGCAGGACGGACTCACACTGAAAGCTTCAACCAAACTGGGAGCTGAGACAGCAGGGCTTCTTTACATTTAATAAATGATGCAGCAATCATGTTGATGTGCCATTAACTTTGAAATTACAGCAATCTTGTAATGTTGGGTTTATCGACATAAATTAAAGCATACTCTCTGGGTAGAGATGCCACATGAGCAGTTACCCAAAATACTAACGCCAGTTGTTAATATATTCATTGCACAAAATAAAGGCCGTCAATCGATTAAAATATTTCATAAATCATAAATTGCATGATTGTCAAGAGTAAATCGCAATTAATCTCAAATTAATCACATATTTTATCTGTTCAAAATGTACCTTAACAGGAGATTTGTCAAGTATTTAATACTCAAATCAACATGGGAGTGGACAAATATGTTTTTTTATGCACATGTATGTATATATTTATTATTAGAAATCAATTAACAACACAAAACAATGACAAATATTGCCCAGAAACCATCACAGGTACTGCAGTATAAAACAAAATGCTTAAATCATAACATGGCAAACTGCAGCCCAACAGGCAACAACAGCTGTCAGTGTGTCAGTGTGCTGACTTGACTATGACTTGCTCCAAAACTGCATGTTATTATCAGAAAGTGGGCATGTCTGTAAAGGGGAGACTCGTGGGTACCCATAGAACCCATTTTCATTCACATATCTTGGGGTCAGAGGTCAAGGGACCCCTTTGAAAATGGCCATGACAGTTTTTCCTCGCCAAAATTTAGCGTACATTTAGAGCGTTATATAACCTCCTTCTTGACAAGCTAGTAAAACATGGATTCTTTAGGTTTTCTAGTTTCATATGATGACAGTATCTTCACTCTAGCTTTAAAATACAATCTCCAAAACATTTATTGCGTTAATGCGTTAAATAAATTAGTGGCATTAAAACCAATTTGCGTTAACGCATTATAAACACGTTAACTTTGACAGCCCTACATAAAATGTTTGGCACACACATTAGCCTATACGTGTAGTGGCACAGTAACACATCACAATCCATTAATTCCAGATTCCCTTCGAAGTACATTCATGTTAAATGGTTCAACAGTACATGATCAACATCCAACACCAAAGTTCAGTGCCAAATCAGGAAATGTTGTGATGTTCATAGCAAAGCAAAAATGTAGGATATGGAAATGTGTTTGCCTTAGACAACCAGAGGATAGGGCTGTCCCGTAAAAATATTTTTTGGGCTTCGAAGTTTCGGTGAGAAATATTTGAAGGTAATCAAAGCTTTGGGACTGTGCTGCTGCCGCACTACTATACACTCAACAAACAGCGATATCCGTCTGAGAATAACTGAAGCTTCAAACATTCAGGTCAGCCCTTCCAGAGGTTGTGCTTTTTGTCGACATCCTGTTTGGTGAGTGGGTTGCCCCCCTCACACAAGGTTAGTCCAGTTCTTCTACTCAAATATTATATTAAGCTGTAACTTCATTTTGTTGGTAGGCAAAAACTAAACTAAACTATATACATCACAGGTGACGATTATGCAAGCGGCACCCCAACATCCTGTTTCAGCAGGAAACACATTAACCACATTAAGATGTTGTCTTTGTCATTTTATCTTTGTCAGACGCAGAGCTGTAACGTGTGTACTGCCTCTACCTCACATGAACTTAAACTCATTATAATCCTCTCTATTACATTTTCTAATTAAATTTCATATGCACTGTATATTGTATAATTACATTCTAATATTTATGAATAATTAAGAAGTTGGGAGTGTGGCCTGAATCTTACTATCTTACTAAAGATACTTGATTAATTGGTATTTTGGATGTATTTCTGGGTGAGAAGATAGAGGAACATTTTGGATTCTACTGACCAATTAAGAGGCTGTCCCAGCTCATGCTGTGATCTTTCCTACTGCACGTCACTCCGTGCTGTTGAAATGAAAAAAATGTCCCTACTGAGATCTGAGTAATGCACCAAAATTTACATTTTTCTAATTTGGATTTTGAATCATAACCTTTAACTGATAAATCGTACACGGACCGTTAATCCCGTTTCATTGCGTCATCTGTCTCTACAGTGACGACTAATGAACCGATGCAAACCCCCCGTGGTCTCCAGAGGGAGGCGAGGGAGTGTGAGGGGAGAAGCCTCTGCAGGACTGCAGCAGGGCTGGCTGGTCTTGTCAGCTGGCTGTGTTCAAGTGTCAGCTCGGCTCCCTGGATCAGCGTGCCTTTCAATGGCACCACCTCCCCTCTAATCCCTGCCTGTCATTCCGCTGCATTCACAGCTCGGGCCCTCCCCTGCACAAGCCCTCAGCATAACAGACGTCTCAGTGTACTACTCACACATCTCTCTCCTTCTCTCTCTTCTCCTCTCAGTTCAATTCAGTTCAATTCTATTTAAGTATGCTGCTTGTTTGAACAGAAACCTATGCTACTAAAGCAATATATTATCAGATGAAGTGGTATTATAAACGACAGGGTATTAAACAACAAACAACAAATTAACAAATGAATTCAACGGTTAGTGTTTCGCACTATGTCATATTTCTTTCTGCCTCTCTCATTTCACTTTAAAGTCTCAATTTGCTCCTTGATGTGATTTAATTTCATGCCAATAAAAACTCAAAGCAGCTCTGGTTGCAGCAAAACGATATCATTTGAAGACATTTCTCCTTCTCTCTCTCCGTTTCTCTCTCTCTAGTATGGTAATGTGCATTCCTGCCTCAGTTCAGCTGCCATGACAACTCCTGGGTTCTCTCGTCATGCAGGACTATGTTACTGGAGGGACTTTACAGAGTACGTCCTGTACTGTAAGAGACGAGCACGGACACCTCAACCGAGGGAAAAGGCTAGTCACGCGTCAGTCACAGAGGCAATTGTGGAATAAGTGCAGTGGTATTTGAAATGTACAGCGTTCTGATTTCATGTTATGAGTGGAAGGTTCAGTGCAGTGACAGGGTGGATAGATATCTCGCATGGAGGGATGTCCCTCTGGTTAGCAGTATTGTCCCTTTGAACTATATGTTATATCTTATTGTGTATGTGTGTTTTATTATTAGTAGTAATGGCTGTAATAGTTCATTCTAAATGCTGCAAAAAATGTTTTTGGATGTTCTGAAAACTGTCAGTATCGTATGTGTACAGATGGAGACCACATACATGTCATCTTTACTGGCCTAATCCACAAAGGTTTACCTGCATGTCTTGCACCTCAAATGGATACATTGGTCTTTGGTAAATTTGATCATTCCTCCTTCTTACCAGGAATCAGCCAATGTCACGGAGGCCTTTCTTTTCTGCAGTTTGAAGAAATGTTGAGCCTTAAGTGCACCTCAATTACTGTCTAGTGGATCAAATAAAAGGTTAATACAACTCACGCTGGTTTGATACTTATCACATTTCTTGGTCAAAAGTGAAATTAGTGATTGCATAAATACACAAATCATATTGTGTAGTTTAATTAGATCAGCAAATATGCAGTAACCTTCAGTAGAGATGCTACTTCATATCATCAGCTGCTGCTAGGATATTGTTACTATTCAGCATACCTTCAAAGTGCAGATTAAGGCCTCAACACACCAGGGGCGTGCGCTGCCTTTGTCAAGGTTGAAAGGAGTAATAAAGTTTGCCGTCCTGGTTCCGTGCTTCTGTGTTGTTGTTTCATAAATATAGCCGCAACTCATCCCATTCAACAAAACGTGATTGCTTTATGCCTTTATTCACGATGCGAAAGCTCCGAAAATCTACCTCGTTCCAAAAAAAATAAATGACGCATGTTTATCGCCGCGTAATATTCCTGTTCTATGAACAAAACTTTGAAAAAATATATTGACATGCCAATTGATTGCACAAAAAAGCGCAGCTGGTGTGTTAAGAGGCTACAGCCAAGCTTAGCGAGGCTGCCAACATTTTTAGCAGGTTTAATATTTACCATATTCAACATCTTAGTTTAGCATGTTAGCATGCTAACATTTGCTAATTAGCACTAAACACAAAGAATAGTTGAGGCTAATGGGAATGTCAGTTTTGTTGGTAGTTAACCAAAAACCAAAGCTGAAATTTTCACCTGCTGATGGTGCGAGATGAAATGTAAGGGGGATCACCAGTCATTAGGATTCTTCCTCTGGGCACCATGAATACCAAATCCTATCCATCGAATAGTTGTCAAGACTTTTAACCAAAAAACAGAGTGACTGACAGACTGTTTTGAGCGGCAGCAGCTCAGTCCGTAGGGACTTGGCTTGGGAACCGGAGGACAGAGAGGAATATAGACTGGTCGCTGGAGAGGGGCCAGTTCGCCTCCTGGGCACTGTCGAGGTGCCCTTGAGCAAGGCACCAAACCCCCACCTGCTCAAGGCACCTGTCTATGGGCAGCCCCCTCGCTCTGACATCTCTCCATTAATGCAGGTGTATAGGTCCTGTTTGTGCATGTCTGTATGTATTTCGGGCCTGTGTGTGTAATGTGTAAAAATAACAACAGAGTGAAAGGATGTGTCTTCTTGAAAGTCAGGGGATCACCAAAGTTAGTAGTATTCATCCTCTGGGGACATCAAATTTCAGGGCAGTACATTCAATATTATATAATAATAATATAATATTACATAATTCAGTCTGGACCAAAGTGGGGGATCGACCGACCAACCAACTGCCATAGCGATCCATAGAGCTACACTGCTAGCGTGGCTACAAAGTCACCATGGGTTTGTCAGACTAATTAGAAAAAGCTGTATAATTCCCCCAAATTACATGTGACAAACACATTTTACGTGTGTTTTTGTTTAAAATGTGCTGTTACCCTTTGTATTTGGAAGGTTACAATAGATTCAAAGTCTTACTTTCCACCAACGGAACATATGTAAATATATTCAAAATGTTAGGTAGTTAATGAAAACCACAGTGTATGTGTAAAGTTTATATTGCTGGCAGTGCTGTATGCTGAATGTTCAATAAATCCATCGGTTTGTATTCCCAGCTGGTCTGGCGGCTCCATTAGCCGTTTAAGAGCTTCTGCAGTGTTGGCTGATGGCTGATTCAGTCAATGTTGCTTTAGATAGCTCTGTCAGTATGGCAAGGTGACTGTGGCTGAAAGCAGAATGGGATTGACCTTTGAACCTCTAGCTACTCAGCTGTGATAAAATGCTGACACAAAGGACTTCTACACCCCCTGAGTATCTCTGGTTCTCCCTCTCTCTATGCCTTCCTCTCTGTCTCTCTCTCTGTCTCTCTCTCTCTCTCCAAAGTCCAACCCCTTGTATTATCTACTTGCTTTAAGAGCCAGCTAATTAAATCACACATCGTAAATACACTATTCCTGACTCGTGTGCGTGTGTGCGTGTGCGCGTGTGCATATCTCCAAAATACACCCCGCAGAGTTGGAGAGATGCCTACTGCTGCCTGCCAAAGACGTTAAGCAGTGAATCTAAACTTTGTGTGTGTGTCCATATGCGCTTTGCAAACCCGTGAATATTTGCAGCTTGTGCGCTGCAATTTGAATAAGGCGAGTGGAGATTGTTGGCGGGGCGATTTCTCTGTGATTAACAGCAGTGCAGATGGTTTGCAGATGCCTTTTACCGAGGGAATTAACTCTTAATATTTACAATGAGGCCAACGCAGAGCCCTTGGCAGCTGCTCTGCGGTGCCAGAAACAAATATGAAACCCCCGAGCAATTCACAGGCCACAGATCACACCCCGGCCTGCTGTCCAACCTTTCACACATATACTGTACTTGGTTTGCTGTTATCACACCAGATGCTTTGTTTTTAAATGTTCAGATACAAAGCTCAGCTGTGAGCAACAGTAGCAACAAGGAACGGAAGAGACAGGTGTAATTATAATTAATGTAACAGAATGGAAAGGGTAAAGGGTCAAATAGAAAGTAAGAAATTATGTATTTTGCTCTTAAAATAAAACTGAAGATGTAGGTTAAGTAAACATTGCTTCCCTTCACTAGGGCTGGGTATCGGTACTCATGATCTTTAAGGTATCGAAATAACCCAGAACCAAATAGTATCGAAACTTACACCGGTCCGGTGTACGAGCTTACACCAGTTTGATCTTATGCCAACCGGTTGAGCTGGCATTTGTCATTATGGCAAATAATAATAAAAAAAAAGCCAACATCAGCAACATTTGCCAACGGTGTCACGGCGCTAAATCCAGCTTGTATTTCATTAGTAATAAGCAATATGACAACGTGATTAACGTAATACCATATTTGTTTATAAACAGACTTGTGTCTGACAGGCCGTGCGCATCTGTCAAATCAATGCCAGTGGCTTCGACATAATACCGGGAACATGAAAGACATCAAATATCAGTAGAGGTGGGAGGGGGGAAAGAGGGAATGGGCGCACGGCTCACGTCGCGTTGGTTTACTAGAAAGTTAATGTGTTTATTTGGGGTGGGGTGACGAGACAAGACGGGATTCCGTCAGCCAGTGTTTTGCAAGCCCTGCGGTCCGTGACGTTAGTGAGTACGGGGTTGAGAGAGGGGGGGGGGGGGGGGGGGGGGGGGGGGAGCGAGCGTGTGACTGACGGTAAGTACGATGTTAGCAGTAACGTTGTAGCCGTGAACGTAGCAGTGCAGTATCTGTACAGTTTAGACTGTTGGTGAATAAATGAGACAACTCCTCAAGACCCAAGCCAAGTTATTAAAGCTTCACTTTAATTGCCAGTGAAGGCATGAGTGAATGGGGTTTGCCCCGAAGTTAGCCACAACTTTGGCCCAGGCTCACTTAAGGTGGGCTGTAAAGGTTGACCAGCTATTCTCATTTTGCGATAAGCGGCTGCTGAGTCAACTGCAACACCTTGCGGTGAATTCGGTATAACAGTCCGGTCCAGTGTTGTGACTTAAAGTGTCAGGAGGCAGTATATTTTTGGCATCATTGGGCAAAAATGGCATAATAACCTTTCAGCATATTGTAATACTAGTGTTCTGAGAGAAAACTAGACTTCTGCACCTCATCATGGCTCTGTTTTCAGGCTTTAGAAAATCTGAGTGCTCCTGCTGAGTGGTGGTGGGAGAGAAGTGTGACCTTCCCCCTGTGAGGTTTAAAATTACACTGTCCAAATAATACTTCATTTTACAGTTTTGTAGAGTTATTTAGTAAATATTTTAATAATTTGGACACTTTCAAAATGTATGTGTTTAAAAATCATTTTTTGTGGTGGTGGCATTTTACTTAACTGAATGCTTCCATTCAAATGATGGGTATCGAATGAAGTACTCTATTGGTATCATTATCACTGTAAGGATACTGGTATCATAATTTTTTAAACGATACCCAGCCCTACCCTGCACTCATCATTAATTTTTTATCACCATCCTCTCTCTACACATTGACATAATGTGCAGCCTAATGATGAGATATGCTCGATGTAGAGACATCTGGGCAGCTCTACAGCACACAAAATGTGAAGTGGGTTGCTGCAGAGATTTGTCAGTAAATGCTTTTGGAATCAACACATTGATAATATACTGTAACTTCTCATAAAAGAGTTGCTAGATTTGTCAGACCCTGTAAAGTCATTAAATCAAGTACCCAGCTCTCTAAGTTGGCAAAAGTGGCTACAGCTGTGTTCAAAAAGCAGTCCTGTTTCATCACTGCCTCATACTGAGTTCACACTGTGGAGCTTTGTTTTTGGTGGCAGAAAAGAGGGTTCCCTACTGCAGTTTTATTTTACTGTGCTGCTGAAGACATCAAGAAGTTAACAAGACTAATAGTCTTGAGCCATGCTAGGAGCTCTCTAGGGCCCAAAAACACCAAGTCGATATCAGAGAACTAGCGGCGATGAAGGCCGACTGTTGCGCCGCCTCACGTCGCCTTTGTTTTGGCCGACAAATTGCATTTGAACACACCGCAAAGACTACAGCCGATGGCTAGTTAGCACGTACGTTCTGCATCTGCGTGAGAGGAAATAACTCTCCACACCAGCAGGTGGCGGTAGTCTGTATTTGTTATTCAAAAGGGGAAACCGGAAGACCGAGGACCTGGGGATACACCAGCCGTTGTTATGATACGTACATGAAACAAAGCGGCGTCTGTCGACCATTTTCACATCACTCTCACTCACCACTTCATTCCAGATGGCCATGTCGTTGTGAAAATATCCGTGTATTGGAACGATCAGATGAGATGAAGATGAAAAATGAGAAGAGTCTTCTGTGTTTTTTTTCTCTTGACTTTACTCGTTGGCTTGCTTTCCTCACTTCCGTTTCTCTTCTCGTGCACGGATTCGTTTAAGCTGAACAGCCTATCAGAGTGATTTCTCTCACCGACGGGCTCCGCCTCTGAATCGGCCAAAACACCTCCGACACGGGCAGACTAGACCCCAAGCCGGCTGACGGCTGACTGACGGGCCTTTAGGCACATCGGTGCTTTGAGCTAAATGCTAATGTTAGCAAGCTAACATGCTTGTAATGACAATGCTAAAATGCTGATGTTCAGCAGATATACTGTTCACCACCTTGGTTTAGCGTGTTAGCATAAAAATTTTTTACAGCTGAAGCTAACGGGAATGTCGATAGGTATCAGGTTTCAGGTATATTTCAGGTCATAAACTAAACCACATTTCATTTTTGACCAGATGGTGGTGCCAGAGAAAAAGTCAAAAACATTAATGTCTGGATCAAAGTTCATGGCAATCCATCCAATAGTTGTTGAGATTTGTTGACATTTCATTCCGATAAGAAACGATAAGAAAGACGGACATCCAGTGTCTGATAGGATGGGTGCTGGATCAAAGAAATATTTAACGGGAGCTATCTGGTGTGCGGATCTCTCTCTTGTAATTGTCCCAGAGAGTTCATTCCAAACCTCAAATGTCAACACATGGTGGCGCTAGAGTAAAAGTCAGGGCATCACAACAGTCATTATGATTCATCCTTTGGGGACCATAAATGACTTACAGAATTGAATGGCAATCCATTTGATAGTTGTCAACACATGTCACTGAAATATCAACCAAGTGGTGGCGCAGTAGATCATCATCAGTAGATCATCATCAGTAGATCATCAAAGTCACTAAGAAAGTCCCCAGAGGATGATGTAAAATTTACAGCAATCCATCCAATAGTTACTGAGATATTTCAGTCTAGTGTTGGACTGACTGACAGACCAACATTGCCACGATCCTTAGAGTCACACTGCTAACGTGACAAAAAAATGTGACATTTTGTTTAAGTATACCTTCCTTCTCCTCGCGTTCATGTTCATCTTCTACCAGTGAACAAAGTAGTGAATAAGCAATAAGCTCAATTTCTCCAGGGAGACAGGCTGGACCATTACTGTGAGGTATTCCTACTCCCTGCTCAACTTCCAATTCATTTACAGTGTGAAATAGATTTAATAGTGTTCCCGCATCTAAAACATTTTAGCATTAAATAAAACGCTCAGTGAAATGATCCTGGAGGAGTTTTTGTTGTACGTCGTCCAACTGCTTCACATCCTGCAGTTTGCTGCCGCGGTTGAGTTACATCCCAGTGTGGGCTCTTTTTCTACCACAATGGGAACATAGCATAATATAAAGAAATGCAGCAGGAGTGACCGCAGACCGAAATACTCTTATTTTAATCTTGCAATACACAGTGTCCCAATGTACACAGTAGTGAGCACCACTGGCGCTGAAAAATAGCACACTGTGGGCGTATTACAGCCACACTGGGCCCATTGTGTATGAGTTGTATAAAACGTTAGCTTGAGATCCATTAAAATGCTGCCCGGCCGGCTGAACCAACCCGCTCTTTACTCGCTGCGAAAAGGGAACATGTGCTTAAGCGTGCAGTGCTGAGGCATGCGTGTCTCTCATGGCTTTTCTCACTATCAATCAACGGAATTTTAGTCAGGAAAGTACGAGGAAAAAAAAAAAGCCTCCTACTAACAACTCACCAGCACTTCATCATTCATGCCTGTGGACGGTATAATTGGTGTTATGTGCGTAGTGTCATGGTCATGTGATCTCCATTAAAAACCACAATGACACCCGCTCCTGTCACCCCTGCTCTCAGAACGTGTAACCGCTGGAACGAGACGCGAGAGGAATTATTAAGTGCAAATCACGGTGAGGTGCTCCTGCTGGGAGCTGGGCTAATCAGAGTAAATGATGACTTTAGCAAAACACACAGGGTTTATCCGACCGGGGAGGGTGGGGGGAGGAAGGGTAGAGGGCGGTCGTCTTGGTAATGACTTTCAGTTGTGGAAGGGCGGAGGGGTTAAGCAGGGGAATGCAGTATATCTGATTAATACCCCAATGAATTATTAGTTGCCTGGTTGCAAATTTATTGTGTCTCCATTGCAATCAAATGGCGTCACTTCAAAAGGGTTGAGTGCACAGGTGATGTGTGATGCATTGTGTGCGTGTGTTTTCTGGGAAACAGGTTGTATTATGTGGACCATAATATCAGCATTTACCTGCCGTTTTTATTTGAAGAGGAGCATTTATCATAATGGAAAAGCTGAGTGTGTATTTGTCAGTGTGCAAGTGATGTAAGTATGCCCTTGTACATATATGCCTGTGCTACATGCACTTTTGCTCATACATGAATGTCCACTAAATGTGTCAGGGTGCGCACACATGTAGGGATGGGTATATCGTTAGGATTTTATCGATACTACTACTCTTATCGATACTCCTCATTGGTTCTGTTCTTTATTGATACTCTTATCGGTTATTTTTCATAACTAAATAATTGCTTTTTAATATACTATTTTGAAAAAGAATAAATTCAGAACAGGATTAGAATTTATTTATATTTTAAATGTAACTAAATGTTGTTTTAGAGCAGCAGCAGTAATGTTTACAAAAGCAAAGTCACTATATAAACTCAATCTCACTGGAAACAAATCTAAAATGTCAATTAAATAGAAGTTAAGAGAGACTGAAGAACACAGGCATCAGTCAGTATCAGTCATTCCCCGTGTCCTCTGTCCTCTGTCCTCTGTCCTCCTCCCTCTGCTGATGTGAATCACTGCCGGCAGGTAACGCTGATAGAGAGGGGAAGGGCTGCTTTGTCTCAGCCACCAAAATTCATCAAAATTTAAGATACGTGGCAAACTAAGCTAAACAGTTAGACTACATACAGACCGCTTTAGTTTCAGCTTGTTTGTAACAATTCGCTATTAGCCGAGCTAACGCGCTGTGCTTGTGTAAACATAGCAGCGGTGGATGAGAGACTGCGGACAGAGCTGATTGAAACGTTGCTTTTCTACATGTTGACATCATGTTTATGATGGTTGAACAGGTGTATTGATAAAGTATTGGCGTAAATCATCATCAGTAGTTCATCAAATAATTTAGCACCGGGGCCCGTTTAATACCGGGTTTCAGTACTCATCCCTATACACATGCATGCTTGCATTCCTTTGTATGTTTTCTCCTGTAAATGTCTCACAGGATGGAGTATGTAGGTGTTTATACTCCTATACTCCAAAATTTATATGAGAGAAAAACATCCTCCCACAACCACAGGCACAAAACACAAGAATATCTGACAACACTCACAGATTATTTGTCTTTTCTGTGACTCATCCTGTCCTTAACATGTGTGTTTGCATTGCAACAAACACATTTAAATGAGTCAAAGTCCTTCCAAGGAGGCAGCAGATGAAAGGTTTCACATTGAACCGTGACATGCAAATCATTCTTGAACGCTTTATTAGTTTTTATGGACAATAGAGCCGTCACTTCAGCCCAAAATTTATGAACTGTCAAAGAATATTAGTCCTGAAGCGAGTGAAGTGTTTTAATGGCAGAAAAAATAGAGCGAGAGTGGGCTGGAGTTTTGTAGTTTCAAGATAAGCCCTCAGAGTGTCTGAGAAGAACCTCTTCCTTATCTTCTGCTCTTTTATTCATACGGCGCTGTATATTCACAGCTCTTCATAGAGACAAGATGAGACTGCAGAGAGAAACGGGTGACTTTGAGACGCCACTTGTGAGACAGAGAGAGGGGAAACCGAGGAGGTCACTAGTTCTTTCTTCCCTCTTCCAAGACTTTTTTATGTTGGACTCCTCTTCAATCCATTTTCTTATCAATTCAATGACTTTATTGTCGGGACAGTTCATCAGAAACAGCATTACCACCACACAAGAGGTAAACACACTCAAACCGTAGTTATTTGAGGTTATTAGAGCCTCTACTGCTGAGGGCACAGCACAGAACGACCAATAGCTTTTAGAGTTCCAGTCAATGTCAGATGTTGGAATTCAGCAAACCTCTGTAGCACCACAGCCCTCTGTTCAGCTGCACACCAACCACAAGCCCAGTGAGATAGCTGAGCTCCAGCATGCAGAGTCCTGACACAAGAAAGCCATGAGGAATCTTCCTCAGCTCAGTCGGAGCAGAGTGGTGATGATAGTGATGATTGAGATGATCAATCAGAGCGCTTCAATCACATCTATTATTCCTGGCAATCAGAACCCCAGCTCGCCCTGTCCCTTCTCCCTCTGACACTGTGCTGAGTTTCTTCCTCCTTCTGTCTCAAATCCAGTTCCCCTATCTGCCTTTTTAAAACTGACCACCTTAAAGGGATTCTCCGTAAGAATCAGAAATTGCTTGTTAACATTGACACCTGTGGCTGTTAAGACAACAATAGTCAGCGTCCTGTTGCCCGACACACACGACTGAACGTGATTGAAAGGCGTCATGTTGATTAACGTTAGCAACATTAGCCAGCTAAAACCACAATATCACACAAGTGATGTGCTTCCGTGGAGTTTGTGTTAAGAGTCTGAGTTGTGGTGAGAGCTCCATTTCTAACCTAACGTTACCTATGGTTGTACACTGTTAGCCCTGAAACGGAAATGAAGAAAGTAAAGGCACTCTCGAGCACGCATGACGTCACATCCGTTGGATTTTCCCGAT
The DNA here is from genome assembly GCF_043250625.1 of Sebastes fasciatus. Classification (NCBI taxonomy): domain Eukaryota; kingdom Metazoa; phylum Chordata; class Actinopteri; order Perciformes; family Sebastidae; genus Sebastes; species Sebastes fasciatus. The sequence goes on from NC_133800.1 coordinate 6,256,048, forward strand.
AAAACGGGCCCGGGTTCTTCCCATTAAAAGTAGTCTACAGGCTTATAGAGGAAACCCAGAAAGTCGAGGAAGGTCTTATTTATTTAGCTAAGGTTACAACCTGTTCACACATTGGCAATAAAAGACATTTATACGTGTAAAAACGTACATACAGTCCCGTTAACGGTGCAATTGAGCGCAACTCCAGCAGCTAATTAGTTGAGATTAAAGCTGCGGTCAGTAACTTTCAGCAAATATGATTAAAAAGTTATTTTTATAAAACGGTCATTATATCCTGACAGAGCTGCATGAGACAGATAATCTGTGAAAAAATCAGGTTCCTCTGTATCCTCCTAGTGCTCCTAACGGCTTTTACAAGATTTCACCGCACCTGAAGCAAAACAACCAATCAGAGCCGAGCAGTCTCTACAGCTGCGGCTGATAGGCGGTGCTTGGTTTTGGCTCGACTGTTTTCAACATGGCGGCCGGGTCATAAACTTTCTCATTTTACAGCTTAACAGTACAATAACAGATATTTCTGAAAACATTTGAGTCCAGAAATAGGCATTACAGTAAGAGAATATTGATTCATATTTCATCAGCGCTGCCTAGTTTTCTACCTAGTAATCGCGAACAGTGATTGACAGCTGCTGGTTGTTTTCCTTTGAGTGCGGTAGCATCCTGCAAAAGCCATTAGGAGCACTAGGAGGAGGCAGAAGAACATGATTGTCTTCACATATTATCTGTTTCATGTATTACTGTCAGGATATAGTGGCCATTTTATAAAAATGACTTTTCATCATATTTGTTCAAAGTTACCAACCCTCTGAGACCCACAATAAACCCACAATAGACCCGATTTTGGTCTTTCTTAGGGGTTACAGTGGGTCTTTAGGGGGAGTAACACTTACTAACACTAACTAACATCATCACACATGAATACAATTTGGCTTATTGGAGCCACAAGAGTCTCAGCTTTACAATGATACCCAATTTATGCAATTCCAAGACTGTTTAGGGACTCCAGTATGCAGAAATATTCAAATACACCAGTTTAGTATAGGCAAAGATAATACATTAATGCTGCAATAAAAAAACTGCATGTTTTTTGCCCAAACTTCATGTGATTAACATAAAGTGGGCATGTCTGTAAAGGGGAGACTCGTGGGTACCCTTCGAACCCATATATCTTGAGGTCAGAGGTCACTTTGGGGCGTTATTTAGCCTCCTTTCCGACAAGCTACCATGGTACCAATAGATTCTTTCTTCTTCTAGTTTCATCTGATATCTGTGACTTCACTCTAGCTCTAAAACTGAACCTGCTGAAGCCTCTGAAAGACAGTAAAGTCTGTTGTGATCGCCCCCGATCCCGCAGGTCTCGGGGTTAAATTTCACTATTATGGGAGCCAGTAGCGTGAGAGCGTCATAATGCACCAAACAACAACAAATAACCAAAAGAAGTTGGTCAGAGGTCAGTCAAATGCATGCAATTCATTCTCAATCAATAATGCATCTAAGTGCTAAGGGTAAAACCAAAACAGGAAAACCATGTCAACCACACACAAGCAGATAATGCAGTGAATTATTATAAATGTATAAAAGTAAGGTCTAGTGTCTCAGCGAGGACCAACAGTAAGATTATGATGAATAAAGCCCTTGTGAAGTGCTTTTAGAACTGCTTTTTATTGTTTCAAGCTAAACATGGCCCCTCGTGGTCTGACACATACTGTAGCTATATTGCATTTGTTTTTATCACCTTAATGCATTGTGATGCTTTTGAATACCTTTCCTACGCCATTTTCCCTTTTTATTACATTTCCTCGGTTGCCTCTCCGCTGATATTTTTATTCTCTTTTATCTGTACTTGGTGTTTTATTGATTGTCCCTTGTAATGTTATTTGTGAAGCACTTTATTATGAAAGGGCTTTGGAAGGTAGAAAAGTATTATTATGAAATAGTACTTTGGAAGTGATGTTAGAGCTAATATTCCTAAAAATGTCTACCAGTCAGAAAAGGTCACACTGCAAATTTACCAAAGCAGAACAAACACTTACTTAGTAAGTAGTTTTAATAAGGAACATTAATAATCTGTTATTGAAGAAGAAAGAAGCGTCCAATGTGATGAAAAAAGAGAAGCCTTTCCAATACTGGACATTAAACATGCTGCTCTACATTAGCTTGAACCTCGAGGACTGATATCCAGCCTCTGGAACTGTTACGGGTTATTGAGCCGTGTTGTAAATGGATGCAGATACGTGTTTGTTTGTCAGGATGTATTGTATTCATGATATAGAGTTGTTACTGATTCATGGCTGAGGGGCCCAAATGTGGCTGATACAGTAGTGTCTGGTTTCCTAATGAAAGGCTGAGGAATCACTTCAAACTAAAATGTAACTCTCCCATCATTTTCAAACCGAGTAAATTTCTTATCAGAAGGTTATTAGGGCTGAGACGATACGCCTATCTCCCGATTCAGTACTATCACGATACTTTGGTGAAGATTCGATATGTATTGCCATTCTACAAGTATTGCAATACGATTTTTGTTAACTTTTTTTAACACTAAACCATGGGGAAAAAATAGAATCAAACACTTCTAGGGACTTTATAAAATCTCTAAATGAATACAGTAAAACTGTTTGATTTTCAGCATGTGTATAGTCAGAGATGTCCTGAAGTCAAAATACATCAGTCAGGAAGTATTTCTTACATTTTTTCCAGCAACCCAAAAATCAAAGAATAAAGACATTTCCCTCACAATTTAGTGGTTCATTTAATTTATAAGGGACATGTAATGTTTTATACTTCTGGTGAATATAATCCAACTAATCTTATTTCCATGTGTGTATTTTGTATATACATTACCGTTTGTTAACACTTTATTTTAAAAATCGGACGTAGTCACACGTGGAGACTTCCGCTAACTTCGTCAAGTTCCCCCCGTCAGCTCCGTTCTCTTTATACATCCATTGTCAGCTCCATCGGGGCTTTTCAAATGCATTTAACATAAATGTCAGTATATGGGTGCTCTAGAGTCGTAGCGTCGGCCGATTTGACCACGGAGATGAGAGTGACGGCTGGCTCGACCGCCACGTTACAGCAATACGATAATGTTTCCTGTCCATGGCAGAGTTAGCATGCAGCTTTAGCCGTGATGTGTAGCTCTGCTTTTCCTGACAATGTGTGAAACCCAAAGTGTTTCCATACTTTACTGGATGTGTAGTGTTTAGCTCGTATCCCTCCGCCATTTTCGACTTTCTCGTTTTGACTCGCTGCGGTTTGTTTTGGTGAAGGATACGGAACGGATATGACATCACGTTACTCCGACTACAACAATAAAAGTGGTAACTTCCTTCTACATCTGCATAGACTCAAGTGAAGCAAATATATCGATTCTGGCATTAAAAAGTCTATTTTGAAATCTTTTTTTTTTTTTTTTAAATCGCGATACATAGGTGAATCCATTTTTTCCCCCTGCCCTAAACATTATAGTAAAATACTCTTTCCTCAACAACTACTGTGGAGCGGCTCGTGATCCAGACACATAACCCACATGGATGTATTGAAAGCCTGCAGGCACCATTGTGTGTACAGATATTTGATTTAGTTTTTCTCAGATAAATAATAGACAAAACAGGATGGCTGGCCTGCCTCCTTGAAATGCAGAGCTGTAGAAAACACAACAATAAACACAAAATATTCTGCCCCGACCTCCTCAGAGACAACAAGCAACAGAAGAATACTTAACCTGAGTGCTGCAGGCATTATTCACAGACACTCCTGCAGCAGTGTTTGGGCTTTTAAACAGCCATTTGTACATTCTGAATGAATAAACGGTAACTCGCACATACACACATCATACAAGTTATAGCTGCATAGGGTATGACTTGTTAACGCAGAGATCCTATATTAGATCGGCTTTGATCCATTGTTCTTCTCTTTAAAAACTCCACAAGCAGAGTTGCACCGATTTTCTCAACCCTGTTTTCTCACAATCACAACTTCATTATCTTGTTATCTCAAGATAACAAGCTTTTACCTCGAGATCACATACTAATTATCTTGTCATCCCAAGATAACAAACAAAAGAAATGGGTACTGCTTCACAAAGACCAAATTTGGCTTTCATGTTTTTAGCTCAAGCTGGCTGCATGCTGGTTTCTACCTCCCTTAAGTTTGTCAGGCATTGTGATAAACACATTTCAGTAGTGTTGGGCAAGTTACTTACAAAATGTCATTGTCAATAAATTACTCTTTACTTATTAATCATTGAGAAAATTATTATATAACTGACTACTCATCAGAAAAGTAATTAATTACATTACAACTCCTGTTACAACTCCAAAGCCTCCACACCCACACCTCACATCTTCTGTATTTATTGAAAATGAGACATGCAGTTTAACAAGCCCAGCCTATTTTGGTATCTACTGATCATCAACAGCTATCTGAGCCCCGGTAATTACAAGCAGCAACCTCTCGGGGAATCTGCAGGGTTCACACACTCACCAAAGTGAATACTGAATGTAGACTCCCGAGTGACTAACAGCCAGCTAACCTGAAAATAAGTCAACTATACAGTATACAGTAGATACTGAAGGGTACATTCCTCCTTTTTTGGTGGAAGCTAGCCGCATCCCCGCCCCTTCACCAAGCTACCACGTCATGGTCAAGTCTCTCCAGAGAACACAGCCAGATGAAATTGATCAACCCTTCTGTCCAGGGTAAGACGGCAAACAAGCCCAGTGTTTGTGGAAGTAGTGGAGCATTACTGGGAGTGGTAACTCTGTGTTGATATGGCCGAAATTCAAGTTGTGATCCCTTAGGGCGCTTTCACAAGCCAACATTAAGTCCACTTGAATTGAACTCTGGTGCGGTTCAACCTCTGGTGCGGTTCGTTTGAGCAGTTGAGAATGCAGTAATCGTACTCTGGTGCAGACCGAAACAACCGGACTGAGACCGTTTACGAGAGGTGGTCACGGACCATTTCCAAGCGAAGCAAAACGCAGGCTGCCTGTGCGGGCATTTGTTGAGATGGACGCAGGTAAACTACAGATTAACATGAGTGGGACAGGGCAGACATGGACTTCTGCAGAGGTTCAATGTTTGCTTGAAGTGGCACCTTTCAATATGAAAAAGATGAATTCACTCTTCCGTACATCAGCAACTTATTTTTTGTATTTGGTCACTCTAATTTGTGCACTATGAAACCGAACCAGACTTAATAGAAAACGAACCAAAAGTATCAATTTCCCCCTGATTCGGAAAAGACAATCGGACTATGGCTTTTGAAAGCGCACTTACACTAGAAAGTAATCTTTATTTCCTTTTTGCCAAACACTACTCGACAACTGAAGGAATCAGAAAAATGTCCAAAAACTAATCAGTGGTTAGTAGTTAGAAATGTTTGACGGTTGTCAGAACAGTATTTATATGCATAGTATCATCTAGGGCTGGGTGATATATCAAATTAATTCAATCAATTCAAATTTTTGGCACATTGTGGCTACATCCTGAAAATCAAGTTATTGCAACTTGTACAAAAAGGTTATTTTCAGTCAAAAAGTAACATGAATATATCTACTACATTAGCTGTCTTGAGTCACGACAGTTCTGTAAACCACAATGGGAATAGTTTCACTGCATGCACATAGAGATGTTCTGATACCATTTTTTCCTTCCCCATACCTGAACTTGCGGTATCGTCCAATACCGAGTACTGATCAGATACCAGCGTGATAAAAAAAAATACATTCAGTTATTATTATTATTTTTTAACGGCTGTTTACTACTGACCAGGTATGGATAGTGGACAGGAGTTGCCAGTAAGAGTTAAAATAAAAGAGTTCAAATATCTAAGAGTTCAAATATCTTTTAAGAAATACTGGGCCATGAAGCAATGATGTCACTTTTTGCATATTTAATATTGCATCAGCAGCTGAGACAGCCTTCTGCTCATGATCCTGTGTTGACAGAGCTGTTTGCATAATTAATTGATTGATCAACTAGTTCAGGGGTCAGCAACCTTTACTGTCAAAACAGCCATTTTTGGCCAAAAAATAATTTTAAAAAATCTGTCTGTAGCCGCAAAACGTATTTGAGCCTCATAATGAAGGTAACACCGCCTATTAAATCCAATGCAGTGAGGACCAAGTGCAAACGAGAGGCAGGACACTGAAGAATCGTCTTGAGGAGATTTGGCTGGAAGCTCTTTTCAGCAGGAGCTTCCAGTGTGTTTGTTCTGGAAATGTCTGTCAATTACTTTTTTTGTTGTTTGCTAATTTCTTGCCGCAGAAAGCAAACAAATCTGTCCACGCACTATTGATTTCTACATTTTCCTCCGACAATTATTTGGAAACCTACTGTAGCTAGGGAAACTCAAGACCAACGCCATTGAATATTGGCAAAATTGTTAATTTAAGAATCACTTTAGGCCTACAACAATGATTAATGAAAGTTAAAATGTTAAAAAATAACCATTATTAATTTCTGTATAATTTTTTGTCAAAGCCACAGGGAGCCACTGGAGAGGGGCTAAAGAGCCGCATGCGGCTCCGCAGCCGCAGGTTGCTGACCCCTGAACTAGTTGATACTTCATTAACATTCACTGCAAAGCATCAATGTCTTTCAGTGATACAGTGGCCTCCAGACATCAGGGAGAGGACAGAGTTTCAGCAGGAACAGAGCTGTCCTGGTCTCCCTGCTATGCAAACAGATCACTACAAATGACTCGTGTTTGAGGGCAAAATGGAGACATGGCCGCTCCGGCTGTGAGGGCAACCGGCTCTCTGCCTGTCGCTGCTGCCTCTCTGAAAGCAGCCCCCTTCAGACGGGCTGTTCCTCCGAGGGGCCCCCGTGCACGAGCTGCTGAGGCTGCAACAATGCAGCAGCAGGCCTCCCGACAGCAGCAGCCTGCGGCCATTATCTCAATGCATTGTGTGATCATGTCCGGGAGGAAAGAGAGAGAGAGAGAGAGAGGATGTGTATGTTTTGGTGTGTATTTTACTATAGAGAGTACTTCTAAAATGCGTCTGTGACTGCAAATGAACACACAGACCAACACGAAACACAACACTTGACCATAAATAAGGACAGACTACAGCTGACCGCTGTGTCTTCTCCTCACAAAAGACCAGCTCCCTGCCTCCTATAGAAAAGGCCTAAGTGAGTACTTATAGCTGCCTTGCTAGTGCATAGGAACTTGATTAATGGTGTTTAGATAGACTGCCTGGGTGGGTTCGCGCCACTAAATCATAAAGCAGAGGAGGGATTATTAAGCAAAGAGGAAAATACAAGTCTAATAGTCCCACTTGTAGGTCCATGTACACAACAATGTGTTCTTTAGAGCAGTGTTCGCCAAACTTTTTTCTGGGGACCCTCTTTTTAAAAATGACGAACCATCGCGACCCAGTTCACAATAGGCCTAATTTATAAATCGTGAGAAGAGCAAATCTGTGCGTAAATGAACCTTCCTGACCATTTTTACAGCCATTTCCGCATCACCTTATATTTTCTTGAATAGGTAAACCAAAGCCATTTTGAAGAGATGTATGTTTGATAAATCACGTTGTTTAATGCATGTGTTATTGAAAACATATATACATGTTGAATACTTGACTACATGTTAAATGTGACCAAATAAATACAAAATAAAATCAAACAAACAGAATGTATGCTACTCTCTCATAAAGAGTGCTCCAGGGATGACGTATTTTTGTAGGCCAACCGGGAAGTTAGCTTCGCCCTGGGTTCCTTCGACAAAAAGCCAATGGGATGTTTCCATTGGGTTTTGGATTATTGCAGAAAATAAGCTCTGTGGCAAAAAGACATTCATGATACTTACACGTTTTGTTCAGCAAGATAATCTCCACAAATGAACACCACTTTTATGACTTTTGAAGAATAAATGGAATCGCCATAAGTAAAAACAGTCGCATGAGCACGAGTATACACAACGAGGTGTGATGATGTTTAGTAGCCTCATTTAGCCACTTGTTAGCAACCTCCTTTTATAAAACACATTAAGGCTTCAAAATTCACAAGTGGGGTATTTATTGATGTATTTTATGTCGTAGAACAAAACGTTAAAATCTCTTCAGCTTGTGTTCACCACAGACTTTATTTCAGACATCTAACTAAAAAAACATTCAAAAAACCCATTGACTTCCAGATGAGGGAAGCAGAAGTGCTAACTGATTTCCGGGTTTCAGGACTCATTCCTGCACCACGCTATTAGATTCAATGTTATAAGTAGGCTACAATTATCAAAACCATACAAACTCAGGCATGGGGAACAAAAAGGTAAACTGCAGATATAGATGTTGAATAAAAGACAATGGAAGAAATTCTGCAAATTTCTTTGGCGACCCTAATAAAATCTCCTGCGACCCACCTGAGGGTCCCGACCAAGTCTTTGAGAATGACTGCTTTAGTGGTAAACTGTACTAAGGCAAAATGCAAAGATTTAATGGGCATATTTAAAAGTTAAGTAGGAATGCATGGTTACCTAAAATAAGGACATTTCCATTTTATTATTTTGGAAATGTTCTCTGATCTCTTTAGTAACCTTGACGCATCACACAGCAGCTGGGTTTGTGCCCTCAAAGGATTTCTTTGCACAGATGTCCTTAAAAATTAAAGCGTTACTTTTCGGAGCCTCCGATGTGAAAAATGGTTTAGTGCAGCTATACAGCATCTGATGAACTAATCAAAGAAGACAAAACAAAGACATAAGCCTTGGGCATCTTTTCTCCCGTTGGGTTGGGTGCATCTTGAGTTGTGAGCAACACATTTCAAATTACGAGCCAACGATTCAACGCTCGCACTGAGATATATCATTAGAAGTCAGAACCCATAATCCATCAAATATGAACCGGACTGTCTCCATTATATTTGCAGCAATAGTGTCCAGTTCTCATCTGAGGCAATAACTCATGACTGGCAGCTAGTTCGCTGATAAGAAGCTTTGGGATCTAGTGTTCTTCTGCTCTGCAGGACTAATACAGTTCAGAGTAAAGTTCATAGGAGGACACATCTGTAATGCTGCACAGCCTGGTACTGTATGTACAGTATGCACTGAGTGGCACAAACACCGAGTTGGGAGTTTAATCCTCTTTAGGACATGAATACCATCAATACGTCTCCCTGAAATGTTTGTACACTTGTGAGCACATCTGCACGTTGGAACTAATTAAGAATTCACCCTAATGCACAGTTCATCAATCACACACCTGTTTTCAACATTTGCATGTGTTTCTAAATCCAAATCAGCCATAAATGTTAAGTGCTCTCAGTGGACCTTAATTGTCATGAATCAATATAATGGCAACTGTATAACCGCACCTCCTCAGAAATGGTATTGCCTGTTGAGAGGATGTACAGCACATATAAAATAAGACCATAATAGGATGTATAGGAGTGCCACAAAGCAGGGGAATGCAGTTGCATCCCCAGAGAAAGCCGTTACAAGAGAGCAGCTGGATCTACAATTGCAGCCAAATCAAAGGGACATGAAAATCACAGAGCATGGTTCTGGGATCATTGGTTGGCACTGTTCCAAAAGCAAATGGAGAAATCTTGCTCAGTGTTGAAGCTGCACACTGAGCTGAAGGGACAGGGACTAGTCAGATTGTGGGTTTATCACTAGAAATGGTGCGAAACACTGCTGAGTCTAGTATTAATTGTTTGGACCCAAGAGCAGACCAAAGCTACTTATAGTTTGACGAACACCGCAAAGTGGGTAAATTTCCCCGTTGTAATGATGTATACATAAATGTGTTTGGGTCAAGAATGAGACTCAGTGTATGTTGAGCACTCAGACGTTTTGGATGAAATCCTCAAAAAAAACGGTATAAAAATGTAATTGTAAAAAACTGTTTAACAATTAGAAACTACTTAATGAAAGCCAGTGGACGCTGAAATAGGCTTGCCGCGGTGGTCGGGCACACACCGACAACAGTACGTACCCACTGCCCCCACCTTTGTTTACAGAAATAAAACCCATTTAATTAATTTTCGCGTATCAGTGCCGTGTTATCAATACATAGTTGGACGACGGACGCTACAAACTGAAAGTGTCTGCTCCATAGGGAGTCTCAGCTCAGAGTAGCAGGAGTCATATTTCACATACACACTGAACGACAGAGAGCTGACAGACAAGGTGGAGGATTTGGTATTGAAGCGAAAAGCAGAAGTACCTATTTAGCAATATTTCAGATTTAAACCCAAAGCTATAAGGGAACCATAACATTAATGAGATAAACGGTGTGAAGAGGACGGAGCGGTCACAGCCGGTGTGTGCGGCGGAGCAGCGCCGGGTGGAAACCTGCAGTGAAAGCTGGACTGGAGAGGCCAGACACCCGACGTTAAAGATCAAAGTAAGCGCACTACACATATTGACCGCCATATTTTCTTATAAAATGTCCATTAACACCGGTGTTATTTGATTATATTTGATGTGGTCCTTGTCTGAAATGTCTGCAGTAGTGACTTTCATAGACAAGCTAGCGAGACGTTACATTTCCTGTTGGTTATACTTTGTTGAGATCATTTCATATATTTATCTTTTTGGCCTTGTTCAGACAACCAGCCAAAGTTAGTTTTTGGGTATGTCCAGATTCTATCCAGATTGATTTTGGAGAGTCTGGACAGCAAAAAAAACACATGAAATGCGATTCCAATCGGATTTCTACAGATCAGTTTTAGTCCGGAAGCTCAAATAGGATTTCAAAGTGTGAAAGTGCTGAGCAGAATCTGCTACTAGCAGAGCGCTATGGAGGACAACATGGAGGAGAACAACAGTGTGTGGACGTCAAAATAAATTATCTGCTGGCCCTTTCACTCTGCTTTCACTTTCTGCTCCTTCCCCCTAACATCACAATGTATACCAGCCTCCTTCGTCGCTGAGTTAGTGCGACGGAGGAGTTCTGCATCGCGACTTGACAGCACGATTGTTCCGAGGGGCGAATGCTTCTGCGTTGGTAAGCTGCGTCACCAGCGTAACTACGCGATTACGGACGCCTACGTCATTACCACAGCAACCCATGCAGATAGGCTGGTTGGACAAACAAATCCGATCTGATCATTTGCAAATAACAGTGCAGAAAGACTTAAAGATCTGATTTGAGAAACAAATCCGATTTGCCTACAGTCTGAACGTAGCCCAAGTCAATTTAGGTTCTAGGTTGTGAATGTGTCATCAAGATAAATCCCTGGATATATACTATAATTAACAACTAAAATGACCTGAATGTGATTCCGATACTGTCAATGTTCATTATTCCATCAACAGACGCATTGTGAATTGTATAATTACCCTTTTCACACACCGTCCCTGGATTTGCGAAACATTTTCTTTCTTATGGCAGATTCTTGGCTCTCGATACCTGTTCTGCAAGAAGTGCACAATGCCCATAGTGACAGAGATGGAGATACGGAGTTATTCCAGGACACTGAGAATATGTAGGCCTATTATACTGTAGAGCAGGGGTCTCAAACTCGCGGCCCGCGGGCCAATTGCGGCCCGCAAGACGATATTTTGTGGCCCCCACCTTGATATGAAAGTTTAATGTTAGTGCGGCCCGCAAATTTTTTTTTTTTTTATAAAGTTTTTTATAAAGTTTTTTTTGGGGGCATTTTTTCATTTTTATTGACAGGACAGTGGATAGAGTCTTGGAAAGGGGGGAGAGAGAGAGTGGATGCGGAAAGGGCCACAGGCCGGATTCGAACCCGGGCCGCCGCGGTCAGGACCAAGTCTTGTTACATGGGCGCCCGCTCTACCAACTGAGCTAACCAGGCGCCCTCGGCCCGCGAGTTTTATGTGAATGGCAGTTTGCCGTTGAAGGTCCCTTTGTTGCGCGAGCCCGAGCTGAACGAACCTACCAATCACAGCGGGGTATATGGCTCCCGGGGACGGGCAATCGGCCGGGCTTGATGCAAGCAGAGAAACATTTCACAACAACTGTGGCGGCGCCCGTGTAACATCACATAAGCTTGATTAAAGCTTGATTTATACTTCTGCGTTGAATCGACGCCGTAGCCTGACGTGCACCTCTCCAGAAATGTAACTACACGTCGCGGCGACGCAGACCGCAACAGCTGTGATTGGTCCAGTCTCTCAGCGATGCTGAGCGGCCAGGACCCCGGACAACCACAGAAAGTTCTACTTCTCTCTGCCTCCATCTTTTCAATGTTTGTTCACACAAATCCACTCAGATATATTTTCTCTTTTCGGCGTTGCAGTAATGTCAGTAAAAGTTCTGTGGTTCAACAGTTATTAGCTCCAACTCCGCTCAGTTTCTGTTTGTAGTACAAGAAGAAGAGGAAACTCATAGAGACGCCGCCGCCAACTAGCGGTTTGGTGGTGTAATTGCAGAGCAACACAAACACAGCAGGCACAACTTTATTGCGGAGTGACACCAAGTGGAATGAATATATATCTTGTCTTTTTCAAAGCCTGCAGTGAAGAGAAAGGTTGGTGACGAGCACAGACAATTTCAGGAAAAGTGGGAGACGCAATAGAGGCCATGTTCAGAAGAACCGTTCATGTTCTTCAATGTTCCATTAATGTTCAGGACAGTTCATGTTCAGAAGAACCCATTCAAGTTAAAGAACTGTTAATAATGACGTTTGAGAAGATTGTTTTTTTTTTTAACAAAGCTTTTTTTGTGGAATACCTGATGCGGCCCAGCCTCACCCAGACTCTGCCTCCAGCGGCCCCCAGGTAAATTGAGTTTGAGACCACTGCTGTAGAGCAATAGGCCGACTGCTCCAATCATCTCCTCTCGCTCCCATTATTCTCCACTGATAAATGACTCTCGCAGCTGCCCCTGATAAGAGCCTTCCCTGCCTATTCATCAGCTCTCAAGTCAAGGCTTTACACTCGCAGCATAGAAAGATCTACAGTAGCACTGTTAGTGACTCATGGCTCGCAATAAAGGAAAAGGCTACCTCCACATGTACTGTTCTTTAACAGGGTGTCAATAAATACCAGCTGCTTGTAAGCAATGTATACACACACACTCACGGATACACTCATCCCTAACTTTTTTTTTTCCTCAGTTGACATTGTGTTATTCTTTACCTTTCTTTTCAAATTTGACATGTAAAGAATTATACACTAGATACTCGAAATACCTAAACTGCTGAAGCAGTTGCATGTAATGTTGTGTGAACTGAATGTTGCAGTATTTCTATTAGGTATTTTTAGCCACGCTAGCAGCAGGGCTCTAGGGATGGAAATGTCAGTCCACCACTTTGGACCCAGACTGAAATATCTCAACAACTATCAGATGGATTGCCTTAAAATTGTCATGACTCCCAGATACTTGTGAATCCTCATGACTTCGGTGATCCTGTGACCTTCCTTCTAGCGCCATCAGCAGGTTCACATACGTGGCTCAGGGTGAAATATCTTAAGAGCTATTGGATGGATTGTCGTGAAATTTGGTACAAACATTCCATGCCCCTCATAGGATGAATTCTACTAGTCCTCCTTTGGTGACCCTCTGACTTTTCCTCTAAACCACGGTGAGATTGCCATTTTTTTGTTCAGAGTGAAATATCTTAACAACTAAACCATGAAATTTGCTTTGGTTTTGTCCATATGTTAAGCCTTTTTAGAAAGAAGTGGGCCATTTAGTCTCAGAGATTCTGAACCTGTATTCTGATTTATCTTTTACCTTTTTGTACCTGGGAAATGTTCCTAAAGGTCTCAGTAAAAGTGACACATACCTTTTGAAGGTTATTATGGCTGCTAGTATGAAAACTATTACAAAATGCTGGGTCCAGAGGAACCCTTTCTCCATTGCCCTTCTAACCAACATGATCAACTTTATCCGCTCTATGGAGGAAATGACTTTCCCTCTTCGACTTCAAAAAGAGAAGGGGGATAAATACTGGGGAAAATGGGATAGTTATAACCATCTAGACTCTTTTTTTCCTGTGTCTGAACTCTTATGTATATTTTGAACTGTACCTGTCCTTCTCTTGTATCATTTACTTATTTTTTCAATGTTTGATTATTATTGATTATACTGTAATGTCCCAGTCATCACCTGTTCTGTGTTCATAAAAACAAAACAACAAAAAAAGTTAAGTAACATCGCTAATCCGCCATGTTTGTTTGCCCTAAAGTCACGTTTGATATCGAGAGATTTTGCGAGATTTCCGAGTTGCTCATGAATGGAGTCCGTTAGTGTGTGGTGTGCTGTTTCGGCCAAATCGTTGCTCTCCACACACCATGGGAACAAAACTGTTAAATTCAAAACATGTCGTTATGTGTGGGGTCTCTCACATATCCAACATCTGTTAAGATTTGAAAAATCGTTTAGTGTGGGCCAGCCTTAAATTTTCACTTATTCAGTGAAACAGCTTGGCATCTACAGTACAGGATGGATTGGCAAACAACTTTGTTATGGTCCCTGCAGGATCACTTCTAATGACTTTGGTGATTCCCTGGCTTTTTTATCTAGTGCCACTATGAGGTCAACATTTACATCTGTCTTTAATTTGGTTTAGCCAAATACCGGCAAAACTAATGACATTTCATTCAATTACAGTTGTACTTGAAAATGATGGCATGCTGACAAGCTAAACGATAAGTCCTGGTCACATGACGTGCACCTTATAGTCGACTCAGTCATTAGGTCATCCCCGTGAACTTTAGGCTTTATTTCATACAGCAAAGGTCTTTTTTTTCTGAGTTGAACCCAAGAGGAAGGACAACTTTTTAAGGAGCCCTGGCTCTCACTTTCACGCTTTCCAAGAAAATCTTTTTTATGTCCAAAAACCTGAACTGTAAGGGGAAAGGAGCCGTCTCCCAGTCATTACTCCCAATGCAAATAAACATACAGTGAAGTATGATGTCGGGGTGGTGAGTTATTTTAGCTTGGCTCGCCTCCAGAGGCGCAGCCAAGAACCAAACTCCTCGCAGCCTGACTCACTGGTAATCCAGGATGGAAGGCATGTCAGCGACAGTCTGTATCTGTGCCGTCACATCCCATCGCTCAGACAATGTATCACTCCATTCATAGCACAGAAAGGCTTTGATGTGCCTGAATACACCCAGTAACACTGTCCTCTATTAAGCCGGTAAGTGGGTGGATGTTGCTGACTCCTAATCTGTATATCTACACGGTTCTCTTCTCTGTGATCAAGCTCGCCAACTTCAAATAAGAGCCTCAGGGCCCGTAAGTGTGTTTGGCAAGGGAAGGGCATGGGTTTATGAAGCATAATTACTGTTAATAACCTTAGGGCTTGCAAGGTTTCTTTTCAACACTGCTTATGTAAATATTATCTTAAGGCCCCCGGTAAATTAAACAGTTCCACTCGCTGACATAGCCTTGTGCAGATGTGTGAAGAGCCAGAAAGGAGAGCCTCAAGGAGGCCGATTATTGTACAACAGAAAGATACGCTCACTGTGGACAGAAAGAAAACTCTATTGTAGCAGTTGGGTAGGACAGTGCTAATGCCTTCACACACCGGAAGCCCTATATTTAAAGAAATAATGAACTTCAAGTAATGACTTTTTTCCAAAGTGAATATGTAGCATTTCCAGAATTAAGTCTTCCGGTGCACTGTTAACAGAGAGACTATTTGTGCCTTCCTGGTTTGGCTCTGTGCTTGCAAAGTCATCTGCATGCTATTTTGAGAGCACAAACAAGATCTAAATTATGGCCTTTCCAAATGTCTAAACCCATTGTACGGTAATGTGAATGCTTCTTTTCCCCTGAGCTATGCAAATCATTTCAGTTCACAAGGTGGAGTTTCTAGTTTGTAGCCAGTAGTTAGAGCCAACCGAGCCTGCAGATAATAAAACTGTATTATGCCGTTTAGAAGGAACATTTAGAGAGGGTCATTATGTGTTTTTTCTAATGCTGAAAATGCAGACTCGCTGTGTTGTCTGGCCGAACGCCAGAGAACGATCAATAGCCTTCCTGTTCCTCTTATTCTGACTCAAGCATCTGGGATGTATGAAGATTGAATTAATGAGCACTACATGCAACACTCTCCCCCCTGCCCGCCATTGATTTGAGCTCATCAAAACCTCATTGTGAGAAAGTGTGGTTAGCCTCAAATGATCTCAACTGGCTTCAGTCAATTAAGCTGCGAATAAGCCTTCCTGTGGCGGACGCCTCTTCTTGTTAAGATGACAGTGATGACAGGGGACATCGAATAAGGGATATTGATGAAAAACATGTTGATTAATATGTCAACAGCAGGCTGGTAGATGATAAATGTCTCAGTGTTGTTGATTGTACTGTGAGGCGTGAGTCCATTGTGAGAAATGCATTGTAGCAACACAATTTGAGCAGCACAGCAGAAGCTGCTACATGTGATGATAACCCACATTTAATTATATTCAAGACCAGATTTTCCACCATCACTGCTACTAGTCTCATCCCCTCCAAGTAGAGTTATTACCATCTTTAAGGCTGTCACAATAACCACAATATTGACAAGCCAACTGCAGGGGATGGCAAGCAACCACCACAATTGTTATGTTCACGTTTTTTTTTCTTTTTTTAATGTTTGCGATGGAAGTGCACTACGCTACACTATGCTCCAAACGGCGGCGACGTGACGAGGCGCTGAGCGTCTATTCAGTGCTGAGAGCTGCACATTTGGTGTTTTTTTCTGGTCGCCGAGGGTTGAAAAATTTTCAACTTTGGGTAAAACACTGTGCTATTTTACTCAGCCATCCAATCACAATGGAGGAGGGGCGGGACAAATACCACAAAGACCAACCGTCACATCCTACATGTAGGCTGCAAGTGCTGAACAACAACAACAACAACGGAGGAGAAATGAATACAACCTGCGGGTCCGTCCTCTGCTTCAGCCGTCCCTTCATCTCATCTCTACCTTGTGCCGACATTTTTGCTTCTGCGGATATTCCGTATCATAGCAACCAGACGCAACCAAAGCGTCTCAGCTGAAAAAACTGCTGCGCCTCATTGCCCTTCTGTGTTCTGCATTTAACAATGAACACATATTTAATTTGTTTTAAAACTGTAATCTTAGTCATTTAAAAAACAACAATAAACATAATAATAGCCTAATAATAAAGATTATAGCACTAAAATTATGATAAATGAAGTATTTTGAAAAAAAAGACAATACCACCGCATATTGCGCTGTTGAGCCAATTATTATCACCGCATGGAAAATTCCTTCACCCTGACAGCCCTAGCCATCTTATTCAAAATCACAATCTTTGGCAGAATTACATTAGAAAGTCTGATGGTGGACTAAATATTAGAAATATAGAAACACCTCTCAGAATAACGCAATACAATCCAAAAGCACCACAAAAACAAAAGCTTCCAAATTGACCATATAGTTGAATCAGCACCTCTCTGAAACAGTTTCAACAAAAAGGGAAACATTAGAACCCTCATAAAGATAGGATTCATTGCAGGGCTGTTGTAGTTTATGAGCAGTTGCTAGTTTATTAGCTGCTGGTGTCTTATAGCAACTGTGTGCAATAGCACTAGAACATCTCAAGACAAAGAAGATGTTCTTTACATCATCTACCTACTATTTGCCAGGGCTGGGACGATTCACCTATCTCCCGATGCGATACTATAACGATATTTGGGTGCCGATTCGATATGTATTGTGATTTTTAAGTATTGCGACTTGATATTGCGATTTATTGCAATTCTTGTTAACTTGTACAACACTGACCATGGAAAAAAAGTTGAGACATACACTTCTAGGGACTTTTACTTTGGAAGATATCTAAATTAATACAGTAAGAATGTTTGATTTTCAGCATGTATGTAAGTCAGAGATGTCCTGAAATCAAATATATCAGTCATTGTCAGGCATTATTTATGAATTTTTTCCAGCAACCCAAAAAGCAAAGAATAAAGACATTTCCCTCACAAATTAGTAGTATTTTCTTTTTAATTTACAGTATAAGGGACATGTAATGTTTTATACTTCTGGTGAATATAATCCAAGTAATCTTATTTCCATATATGTATTTTGTATATACTGTACCGTTTGTTAACATCTTATTTTGAAAACCATCCATGGTCAGCTCCATCGGGGCCATTTGACTGTATTTAACATAAATGTCAGTATATGGGTGCTCTACAGTTGTAGCTTTGGCCGATTGGATCACGGAGATGAGAGTGACGGCTGGCTTGACCGCACGTTACCGCAATACTATAACGTTTCCTGTCCATGAGAGAGTTAGCATGCAGCTTTAGCCGTGATGTCTAGCTCTGCTTTTCCTGGCAACGTGTGAAACCCAAAGTGTTTCCATCCTTTACTGGATGTGTAGTGTTTACCACTTTGGATTTGAAATGTGAGGGTGTAGGTCGTATACACGCGGAGCCTCCGCCGTTTTCTACGTTGTCGTTTCGGCTCGCTGCGGTTTGTTTTGGTCAGGTTACTCAGAGTACAACAATAAAAGTGCTAACTTCTTTTTATCTCTGCATAAACTCAAATGAAGCAAATATATTGATTATGGCATTAAAAAATGTATTTAAAATTAAAAAAAAAAAAATCACGATACATACAGTAGGTTAATCGGTTTTTTTCCCCCCACACTTACATTTCCTGAGATAACTCTAACTGAGAGAGAGAGAGCAGAGCCCCCGGAGAAGACATACAACTGTTTTCACCATAACTAGTAATCTGACCTTTAAATGTAAAATCAGGGGAGTTACCCTTTAACAACTTGTGTGCACAAATTAAGCGAAAGAAAAAAAAAGGTTATTCTGCAAAAACATAAGGAATGGCATGACATAACAACATTGTGTTGAAAAGCCTAAATTTTATTTGCATTGGGTTGACTTGAAAGTTACACAGTAGAATGTGTGCTTCTACCAGCCAAACCTGTTCAGGTGTGAATAAATAAGGAGTGCTGCGACATAATACAATAGCATCAAAACCATATGAGGAAGAGTGTGTCAAGAGAACAGGGACAAATAGAATGAATGAAATAAATTCACTAGACTAACTAACCTGCTGCTGACGCTGTTTTTCGGTAACTGACTGAATGAGCCACAACAACTTGTAACTGCAGTTCCTCCTGTGATCCGTGATGAAAACACAACACGAGTGTGATGATGGGTTAAAATAGTTAAAACTGTTTTCCACCTCCATCTCAACCTCTAAAGCATTTAAATTATATCCTTTTTTCCATGTGTGGTCTAATCTTTTCCGAATTGTACCTTTTCAAGGTCTGAGGAAGAAGGTCAGACTTCTGCTTTGCACTAAAAGCAACTTCAGCAATCTGAGACAGAGGAAACAGCTAAACAAGGGAAGCAATGTGTATCTAAAAAGACAAAGCCATTCAGAGAGAGAGCCCAGGGAAAGCAGCAATCCCTCC
The DNA here is from genome assembly GCF_043250625.1 of Sebastes fasciatus. Lineage (NCBI taxonomy): Eukaryota > Metazoa > Chordata > Actinopteri > Perciformes > Sebastidae > Sebastes > Sebastes fasciatus. The sequence goes on from NC_133800.1 coordinate 6,275,372, forward strand.
CTTCTCCAGCAAGGATATAGCCACATTTGTCTCCAAACAAAACAATAAAACCAGCCAGCCAGTAGTTGTTAATTTCCTCTTTGCTTCAATTGACTCAATAAGCGTTTTTCCCCCTTGGAGACAGCAGCCACTACTCTACAGGTGAAAGCAGGGGGGAAAGAGAGAAGAGGAAATAGAGAGAGGAAGAAAAGAAAGAGATAGAGTGCCAGCGGCAGAAAAGCAATTGAGGACTTGACTTCCACAAAACCCTGGAAGAAGTTAATCTAGACTGCCGTGGGAGTTTTTCATTAGCTTGGCAATCTGTTCCTGCGGTGAAGATGTAAGCTAAGTTATATTTTATAACTGTGAGCTCCGAGACTCGGAGTCACACAAAGAATACATATGGGAACATTTCACTGGACGAGTAGCTCGCCTAAACCATGACATCCTCCTGACTTTATAATATACTGCAGCAGACAAAGGTTTTTATTAGGGACGCACCGATTCACCGGCCAAACATCAGCACCGGCCGATATTCACCTTGTTCACTGCCATCGGCCTATCGGAAAATAAGATGTCTTGTTGCATCAATTTTGCGTCAGCGGCGGTGCGTTCCGGCGGTGCGTTCCGGCGGTGCGCAGCGGCGGTACGCAGCTTTTTATTTATAGAATATGATTTTACTTTTCCAGAAGAATTAAATGTTGAGAGGATGGCTGTGATAAATATTAAAATAATCATCTAACTAGTAATGATAATGGTCCAAAATGATGTAAAATGCATATTTTTAAGTCAAAAACTTAAAAAAAATTCTTTCAGAAGGACACCGAAACCTAATATCTTCTAGTATATGTTATTCACTGATATTCAGAATGTGTATGTGTATAATATGTAGGAGCATCCTGACTGGGACACTGCTCCTAAAAACCTGAAAGAAGAGCTCACACACCTCAGCTCTGCATGTGTATCTGCCTGTCTGGCTGGCTGCTGTTGATTCCAGACTAATAGACATCCTATAATATATTATAGAGTGATGCTGTAGGCCACAAATAACACAGAAAGCACCTTAATTATTAAATATACAAACACACTCCCTTAACCCTATAATGTTCCAGTGTGAATATTATTGGAGTATTTTAGGCCTACTATAGAATATGCATAGCCCAAATATGATAATATAACAATAAAACCACAGCTGATGATGACTGACACAGTTTAACATGCTTAAAGAAATAATGAATGAATAGGAATAAGTCGCAAGAGATTGCGGATACCGGCCGATACACACAACTAGGGATGTCACGAGAACTGATGCCAAAATTCGAAAAACGTGACGGTACTCTTTTTCTACAGTACCGAAGGTACCGTACGATGCCTGTAATCAGGGTCCGAAATTTATACTCGCCAACCTCCAAATGCGGGTAGATTTTCCGTTTGGCGAGTTACTCTCTGAAGGCTATCCGCCACACTGGCGGGTGAACATTTGTACCAAAATCATGTTAGTCATGTTATAAAAACACTCGGTAACAGAGACTCTACCATGTTCTGGTTTCATTTAACGTTACGTGCGCGCTGCTTCTCTCCTATTCTCTCTGTGTGTCGGAGTTTGACAAACACACAACAGCGCCATTCAACAAAGTTGGAGAAGTTGGGTTTGTTTACTTTTTCAGAGATCCTTAATTGATTTGTTCGAGAAGAGGATTCACTCATGTGAAAATAACTGAAACGAACAATGATCAGAGATCCTTTATTGATTTGTTCGGGAAGAGGGTTCACTCGTGGGGGGAAAAAACAGAACTGAACGGAACAGAACAAACTGAATTTCTATCTTTTGTTGCTTATTGCTAAATCTCTGAAAGGTGGTGTTTTTTTTATTGAACTCTGCTGAACCTCTGCGGTTTTCTTACAGTCATTGAGCTATACCTGAGGACTAAAGTCTCACAAGTTTCCTTTCTTTTTTACCGTGGTATCGAATTGGGTATCGAGAATTGTGACAATTCACTGGTATTGAATACTAGATTTCTGGTATCGTGACATCCCTACACACAACAACGTCAATAAGGGGAGTACTTAGCACTTATTTTTTTCCACTTCAAGCACTGTTTACAACTGAAAGGAAAGGTCAACCGTGTGGGAGGGTCTTCGAGAAAGATCAGCGACAAGAACGTTGTTATGTTCAACGAAAAATTACGCAGTGAAACAACGGCTTACAAGAGTTCTTGAAAACAATTACTGCGGTCTGGATTGGAATGAGCAGAGCTCCTTATCTGTTCCCCGCCCACTAGTTAATCGATCGTGGATGACATCATTCTCTCAGACACCGAAGTATATTTGGCGACCCATTATAAAGTCTATGTGCGGGAAACACTCCTTATGTTTCTAATCCCTTTTACACATTTAATTTATGTTTCACAAAAGAATATTTTTGTTGGGCTGTGGAAGTACTGAAACATTCTTCTCATTGAGTAGGTAGTTGTATAGCAGCAGTGTTTGAAGCAGTTATTTAAAAAAATATATATATATTTTTCATTCAATAGAAGGTTATATTAAAGGTTGTTTCGTAAATTTGTATGATTGAATTTGTGCTCGCTCAAAGACGGTGTAATTGAATGTTGAATGACTTGAAAACGGCTCAGTTATTATTTCACAATGAAGAGGTCTTTGTTTCCCTGACACAAAAGGGGAATAAATAACACCAAAAATAAAATAAACAAAAACATCGGTATCAGTATCGGCCCAGAATTTTGCAATCACTCCATTCCTAGTTTTGATGTACAGTATACTGTATATCAAGCAAGGCATGAACAGCCTTGGTACTGCAGAGCCTCAGTTTTGTCATTTCATCCATCTCTTCTCCATCATACTTGATCATTCAGGACATGACAGTTAGATCTCACACCCTGGTTTAACACTCTTTTAGTTGGCTTCAATGTGATCCAAGAATTTATGCTAATTTTAATTCTCTTCTGGGTTTATTGTAGTCGTACAAGAGCATTTACTAAATGCCTCGTGTAAAACACAAGCTTGTGTAATAAATGCCACATTCCCAGGACCCTGCCAAATGAGGTAATCACACATACTGAAGTATGTTCTGAACCGGAGCTCCTTCCACGCCAGCATTCAGGGTCAAAACCTGTACTACAGTGGCACTATATGACCTGCTTACATTTATTAAGCCTGAATAAATACATACATACCCGGCTTTCTATGGGGGGGAAGTGTGAACTCTCATGATAGCAGAGCCGGTTGAGGCCCAGTGCAGAATTATAATCAGCTCTTTCTAACAGAAAAGTCATCCTGCACCGTGGCATACTCCTGATCCTTGGCAACTTTTAATTAGTGTTTGTCCTTCAAGCCTGTGCTCCTCACAGCTATTAAGGCCCTTAAGCCCTTTGCAAATTAATTATAAAAGACTAGGCAATCATAGTAATTCAATTTGGCCCCGGGCATCAGACCTGGTCTTTGACCTACCTCCAGTGTGGCTTTCTATGGGGACAAAAGGTGTCGCGATTTGAAAGTGTTTGAAAATTTCAAATCGTCTCCATATGTTCTAATGAACAACATCTACTTTCACTAACTGACATTTTAGCCACATGCCTGATGTGCTCATCCACTTTTGTTATTGGTTGGATATTGCTCACGATAGAAATGCAGTCTTACAGTTAGGGCTGTACAATATATTGTCTTTTTATCGTCATTGCAATGTCAACTTGCGCGATAAACACATTGCGAAAGACTGCGATATCACTCAGGGATTTTTTGAGGTAGTTGAATTAGAGTATCAGTAGAAAACTGCACTTAAATATGTTTAATGTGATTTTTTATTGGTGCCTTTTGTCTTCAGTCCGATGCTCAAATTGTTCAATAAAAGAATGTTGTTAATAATTTCCTTTAAATTTTTTAATACAACAAGTAATTTCTTGTATTTTAGCAGTATACAGACAGAAAAGCAGAACTGAGTACATTTGAATATCTGTTTATTTATCACAAGTAAAATCATTATCGCGATATTCAACAAAGTAATTGCCTATCACATTTTCTGCATACTATACAGCCATACTTATAGTAAACAAATATAACAAAAATGTTCACTCTTGAAGGATAGGGCTGGTGATATTCTATTATTATTGCCAACAAATGCCATTAAAAAAACTAAAACCAACAATGAGAATTCATGCCAAGTAGCGGATAGCGTGGGGCGTTCTGATAGCCAACTGGTTAATGTGCATGCCACATAACTACGACATCCATGATTCAAATTTGGCCAGTTAAATTTGTTGCTCTTCCCTTGTTTCTCGTCTGCCTCCAGCCTGCTCTATGCAATAAAGCTGAAAATGTAAAAAAACAAAAAACAATGTGACATGTTCCTTCATTACGAGTGATGACGGCACTAGATGAAAAGTAATGGGATCACCAAAATCACTAAGATGTGAAGTGGAAACCGCTTATGGTGATCACGTCTGTCCGGGTCAAATTGATCACTTCAAGCGGATGATTATTATAACCAAATCTCCAATAGATGTGCATCATTTCTCATGCAGATTACCATCTAATTGACATTTGTATATTTATTACATGAATACAAAGTAATGAAACGGACCGCTTCGCTATTTACTGACTGCAAATTATTCTGTCTTTTCCCTCAGCGAGGGTGAGGCATTGCCGGTTGAGGATCGGAAAAAGTTTCACTTTGGGGGCATTACGTGACCAGACGTTAGCAATCCACTTGACGAGGGTGCTTTCCCCGCACGCATCCATTTTTCATTCAGAGAAAATGACTTTTCTTTTCCTGTCATGATATCAATGTGCACGCAGCGTCAGCCTCAGGTATCCAGCCTGAAAGCAGACGTTCCACGAGGCAAAGCATCAAGGGAGTTAAGTAAAAAGCAAAACAAAAGTTCAATAAACGTTAGTCTAACATAATTTTGAAATGTTTTTCCTTGTTGTCATGTATAAAAAAGACCCAAAATGAACACTGTAAGCGCACTACTTGATTACTATAAGAGAATTGTTTAAACAGCGTTTGTATAGGAATGATTCTGTCCCAAGCTTTTTGATCACTATAAGCAGTTGATCACTGTAACCGTGATCACCAAAAGCGGTTTCCACTGTACTGTGTGGGGGCTGTGTGCAAACATTCATGGCAATAGTTGTTAAAATATTTCGACTAAAAATTGTTTTATATGCATTTTAGTTCAATCCACCATCTGAATAATGTGCTGTGCAGATTGACGCTTATATCTTTAATCATTTCATGGTTACTTGAATTATTTGGCATTTTGAAAGAAATGCAGCTCTGAAGCAGCGACGATTCTCTCTCGTCTGAGGACAGACATGTTTTAGTAGTAGTAAGAATTTCACAAGCTCATGTGGGAGGCTGCAGAGCTTCAAGATCTACTTCATGATGTCGGGAGACAAGCTTGATACATGACTAAAAATACTAGAAGCACAAATCAAAAAGGGCCAGACCAATTACTGCGATCTAGCTGATCTTGAGCAGCAGCTGGCAGCGTGGCAGATGCACACACACACTGGGCTACACTGCATGTCGCCTCAGGGAAGCATCATCTTTTCTGTGTCTCTCCTACAGCTAAAGTTCATTCATAAATACAATATTCCCTTCTTATGAGATGCAAAAAAAAGCTGCAGATAACCTGAGACTTGCTGGAAATTATTCATGACAGAAACAAGCAACAGTGAGGGTACAAAAAGCAGATACATATTCTTATACACTCATAAATACCAGAGAAGAGCTACTATGGGTAAAGAAGTTAGGCAGACTGTTTTGATGTAGAGTTGCGTCTAGTTTAAAAGCCTCATTTATGGATCCAACATCATTGAGCAACGCCCCACAAGAGCTGAACTGCACACACAGCAGCACAGTGGCTACCACTGGAAGGTAAGTGTTTAAGTAGGCCAATTAGACTGTGGGGATCGACTAGTCTGAGCTTGATCTGTGGAAAGGAGGCCAGGACGCGGGATGATGAGCAGCTATTCTCCTCCGCTCTGCTGGCAAAGCCCGTCTGGCACGTTCTGTAACGTCAGAACCACGGACCTGGAAGTTTCACCACCCCACAGAGTCGCGTTCTAGATATGTCATTTAATAATATGCAGTACCTGTAGCGGATTGATTGTTTCCCCTTTCTCTATATCACAAACTGATTGGAAAATATCTGCAGAGGGACGGGGTAACTGATCAATACCAATGGTTTTACTACAGGGTTTCTTTTCTCTCATTTCTAGCTTTCATTCCTCACTTTTGTGGAGTTTCAACTAATTTTCAATCCCTTCTCTGTAATGAGAGACCGTGATACCAGCATCGCTATGTATTTCAGCAAAGGATGAAAAAAGCCTTGATCTCAAGCCAGGAAAGCAAGTGGCGAAGTAGTGCCAATGTACCTGTTTTAAGCCAGGTGATACATTACGTATTCACTTCATCTTTCTATTGGGTCTCTCCTCTAATTACCTACAGCTAACTGCTTTAAAAATAGGACCATTTCTTGTGTCTGTCCAATAGCAGTAACCACGTCTGGCTAGTAAATCTAGCAATCTCACTTGCTCAAAAAATAATTAAACACGTTTTTTTTTCTTCCAGGAGCTGATGATGGAAGTAGCTAAGCAGAGAGCCATCTCGCTTCCTTCTCATTTCTGTTGAGAGCTGCACTTGTACAGTACAGATCAGGCAGTCGCGAGAAAATGGCAGCGGGTAAAGATAAGTTTATAAGCTGAAGCGCAAGCGAGCTTTTCAATTATCCTGGAAACAGGAGTTTAGTTGGGTGGCGTCAGAGGATGTGGGTGACACTCCAGATTCCTTTACTTAAATCGAGATTAAACATGACTATTAACTTTGGTCATTGTTGTTATTTTGATAACCGCTAATAAACACAATCTGTACAGGGGCAAGTAAAAAATATACTTTGGGCTAATAGCTTTCTGGTAACCAAGTGTTACTTCCAAAACCATGGGAGTACGTCGTAATTAGGTTACATGTTAGGTTATAAAAGCCCAGTTTATGACTTACATATACACTATGTAGAGCTTCCCATTTCCCTTCTGTGTGGAAGCCTGTCATGGATGCTATGCATAGACTGTTAATAAGAAGTGGACGTAGACACCCTGGCATCGCCCATTGGTTAACAAACCAACTGCCGTTTTGGTATTTTGGCCGTCGCCATCTTGCTATCTGGCTGTTGCGATGTTGGCTTTTTGCAACCAGAAGTGACACGACCGAATGCTGAATAAGACATTTCTAGGCAACCAAAAAGGTTATAATTTCATGAACTGAAAACACACTGTGAAAGGCTTAAAGTTCTGACAAAAACACGGACAAGTCCCCGACTGGACAACGACGTGGTAGCGACCTGTCGATCACAAGGTAGAATAAAATAGAATGAAATAACAGTCTGTTCTTGTAGTTTTCCTCATTGGACTTATAGGACTATCAAGTAGTTCTACACTGCAATAAAGTCTCCTACATGGATTATCAACTGGTGAGGATGATGAGCCTGGGACATGAAGCTCATGTACTGAATGTTGTCATCAGGTGCAAATTTAAGGCACCACTTACAAGATTTTCCTTTTAAAACGAGTCAGATGGACAGTGTTTTCAACCAGCTCATGCTGCTACAGTAACATTAGCTCAATTAGCTAATTAGCTTAATTAGTGGGCTAGCTACAGCTGATAAAATCTGCCGGAGACGGTTGTCATTTCAGATGGCAAAATCACAAGCTAGTAATGAGAAGCCTGAGAAGCCATGTTTTGGAAAACTGTAATAGTCTTTTTAGAGGTTAGAAAGGAATGAGGTTGGTACTGGGCAGGGCATAATTGTGAACTTTGTAAGGGGACATTAGTGCCAACAATGTCACTGCAATTCCTTCTACAATACAATACAATACAATGAAACTTTATTGTCCACCAGGGTGGAAATTTGTCTTTGGATCACAGAGAGACACAGAAAACAAAAGACATTAAAAATCAGACAGCAAAGGCATAAACAGTTCATGTCAGTGTCTGTGGCTTAGATCCGCTCAGTCACATTGTTGAGTTAAGAATATTGGTTGCATTTAGGATGAAGGACTTTTTAAACACATTTTTAGTTGCCAGAGGGACTCTATAGCGCCTCCCGGAGCTCATGAGCTCAAACAGGCTAAAGAGAGGATGGGAGCTATCTGCCAGGATACTCCTCGCTTTCTTCCTCATCCTTTCTGTAAAAAGTTGAGGCAAAATAGTTTACCAACTATTTTGGGTGCCATTGACACAATCCTAGACAGTTTATTCTTATATTTAAAGTTTAGGTGACTGTACCAAGCAGGAAGGTGAAAGATTAAAACACTCAACAATAGCTTTGTACACTAATTCTAAAATCTAACGAGGTATTTAAAATAACTTTAAAAAGGTATTTACAGTAACTTGCCAATCAAGAATGAGAGAGGTTATGCATCTTTTTTTTGGTATAATACCGGGTTGTAGGAGAACCCCCCCTACCTGCTTCTATTCACAAGGAGTGCTTCATCGTTCCCCAAACAATCTCTATTGTGAACAAAACAGAAATGAATCAGTAGTGCCAGAGCTTGAAATTCCAACCTTCCAACCTGCCAAATGTGGAGGGGGAAAAATTGGCTGATGCAAGTGAGCTGTCAATGATCAGTATAAACATAATGTGAAATAGCAACTACAAAAACAGCATGTTGTGTCTGGATGGATTTATGTAGAGACATCAACCTTTTTATTGTTGGGACAAGCGAGAGTAAATGCTTGGACAGAATATAGTTGTTGATTGAAAAAAATGCAGTTATACTCCGTCGTCAACTTTCACACTATGATAGATGATGACTGATGGAATGCATGCAATACTTTGGCTATGATATAAAGTCTGAAATCTGTTAACTGTGTAGCCCAGAGAGACAAAACACAAAAAGAACATTTTACATTGTAGTTTATATTTAAACTTCTTTCCTACATTTGTGTTAGGCATACACCGATACCAGATCGGATATCAGGCCGATACTGACTCAAACAGCTGGATTGGGTATCGGTGACAATGGGGCCGAGCTATTCAATTCTACATGTATACTGTATACGATATACATTATTTTCTGGAATTTTAATTCCTGTTTAGGTTTTGACAAATGTGTTGCTGCAAATAAAAATGTTTATACTTGAATTGTAATTCGTGTTAATTTTGAAGATTTTTTACCAAATTGCTGGAGTACGATTTATTATTTCGATACAAATCTTAACAATTTATATCTAGGCTATTTGTTACATTTTGTTTTAGAAAGTTAGGAGAGCGATGTTGAAGTCAGGCCTAGTTTTTCCCTACACATAAAACAATGATCCCAGTCACTTCCACACAGTGAGGCATACAGCTTATTAATTTAACACTGGTATCAGATTAGTATCACTATCGGTATCTGGACAGAAAAAGTCAGTCGGTGCATCCCTAATTTGTATACAGCATGTACAAGGCTGATGACGACGGCTATGGAATTTTCCATATCCTGTTAATCTCATTGATGGAGAAGGTCAAATGGGGACAATGTGAGTATGAATGTTTCTATGTTCAGATATTTGTGTAAATCTGCTGGTATTATAGATTGTCAACCGTAAATCATTAGTAAAACAAATTACATTGACAGAAGGCACAGAAGAAAGTAGATCATCTCCACATAATTCATAATCATTACACAATAAATACACTGTGTCCTTAGAATGAGCATGTATGCGGAAAAAGGAGACAAAGGCAAAAACAAAAGTAAAAAGCAGCGCAATCTATGTGTGTGTGTGTCATGCTGTGCGTCTGTTTCAGCCCTGCGAGAACAGGCAGTTGTTTGATTGCAAAGCACAGATATGTGTATATAGCAGGGCCTGGAGGTCAGCGCGGTAAACAATACTCCCCGTGATAAATCCTCCTGTCTGTTCTCTCTGTGTGTGCCTCGCTCTTTTGATTTATTCCTTTAGAGAGCATGAGGAAAAGGCAAAGAGAACACACAGATAAATAATTCACAGGGACATTAACATCAAAGAGGGCCGCGGGGAAACAAAAACACGGCCATTTGGGTCGATCTGCCGTTTCGAATTAAACCACACATGGTATGTGTGTGTCTGTGCGCCCCTTAGTGTGGCCTTGCCCGAGAGAGAGCCTCGTCGCAGGGCAGGTGGGCGTTTAAGCATGCACGCTAACACACACGCACACACAGGGATACACACAAACTGGATCACCTGCTCCGTGTCACCGCTGGAGACGAGACTGCAGATCAGGGAGGAGAGCGGGACTAATTGATGCTGATGTTTTTGTATTACTTCAGTTGCAACCGCTAATCCCCTGAGGAAGACAGCGCGCCCTCACACCCACAACTGTTGTGTTGATGATAAATAAGGAAAATTAGCCCCCAGTTGATTGTCTTGGTGGTGTACATGCCCACAGGGACGTGTCTCACTGGTGAATAGCTCTGTGTGGTGGCAATGTCTCATCAAGTGCTGTCATAACATTCCCATCCAGTGCAGCAGAAGGGTCCTCGCTAATTGCCGGAGGCCGTGACGCCTCTCTCCTTGATACTTTCTTTCCCTAAGTGTCTGCTCCAGCCTTCGCTTGGTGCGAGATGAGCCTTGGGCCCATATGGAAATGAGGGCTAATTATGGAAAAGAAAGAAAAAAAGCCTACAAGGGTAATTAGATTGGACTGAACAATAAAGGTTAACTGAGCCAAAATGATGCAGTACATGTATTTTAGGTTTGTGGTTGGAAGAAACAACTGGAGGCAGCTGTAAGGAGGTCCGTCTATCTTTCACTCACACATCCAACTACTGAAAATACAAAGGGCGATGCTGACTCAGTATTCACAGGATATCAAACATGACTTGCTGGTTCAGTGTTTGTTAATAATTGTAAGTATGCCCAAGACTGCTTTAGTTTATCAAACTAGGCACATATAGTATATGTGCTATAAAAAATGTGTTACGGACGAGCCACCGAGATAATAGCTGCTGACCCACGGAGACCGATAGGATTGGAGGTAATGAGTCTGGGAACTGACTCTACAGATTTGTTTATTTAGCTGTGGAAAAAGACAAAAAGGTGCCACACACACACACACACACACAGACACACACAGTGCCTGGTAAGCAGCTTGAATAAGGCAGTGTTTGGTCCAGATATGGCCCAAGCAGCAGCAGCTGGTCTCAGTTTAAAGCTGTGACACAAACTCAGTTCTCTGGGTGACCTTGGAAAGTCTCTGGGGACGTTGACTTATTTATCCACAGTGAGGCTGCTCTTCTCTGGGTGGATGGCTGGCACGGGGACCTGCTCATCACACTCTCTGATTGCCTCATGTCCTATGTGTGTGAATACCATCTAACTGTCCATCTGTCAAAATTAAAATTTACGTCTGCAGTACAGTATGTCCGCCTTTAGCGGAGCCTAAGTGGGTATTCAGACAACACATCCACTGTGTCAATGCAGGGGGCCACAATATGTCATACAGCGATGCTGCCCTTCTGAACATGGCCTAAGGATGCCAGTGTCATACAGTTATTTCATTGGTGGCTCAGGCCATACGTTCATTCGATAATTCCAAAGTCCAAAGTACGATATCATGCAAAATACTGGCCACATTGCCATACAATTTGATAACAACATTCATAGTCTCCACAACATGATTCTAAGGCCCTGTTGCTCTAAGCACAGGTGTGAATGCACTCAAAACGCATTGAGGATGCATTGAGATCCGATCGCTCAGACTACATTCAAAGGTGGTCTTGGCCGCATGTGGCCAAATTCTTTTAGCAGTGTGTACGCAAATGTGTCCTGGGCCACGTTAAGGACCGCCTACTCAGCTGACGTCCCGCTGGGATCCGCGGGGTCTCACTGCGCTCCTGATGTGAATAGACAGGCAGACACGAGTAATAATCTGCCTCGCAGCATAGAAACTGCCTCTGTGCTCTACTGTATCCTGTTGCTACAACTGTATTTTATCAAAATATATCTAATCTATAGGCTAAATATCTACAGACTATCAGACTAGGCACAGGAAGTGCATTATTATCATACTGTCATTGATGTGCCAATGTTTTTGTTCTGAGGCTCTGCAGAGAGCTGACACCCGCCCACCCGCCAGCTCACTTGCTCGCTATCATCCCCGGCTCTCTGAAGCTCTGTACCCCGTGGTTGCTTGGCAAATATGATGGTGTTGGCGGCACAGAGTACAACTGACATTCCTGTAATATAACGCCACAACGTGTGCTGTATTAGCCATGTGTTTACTACGTGTCTATTTGCATGTAGAGTAAAAAAGTGAGATCCGATCCGAAGTGGTCATTCAAGACGCATTCTAATGCCAGGTGTGAACAGACGCACTTAGAGCTGTCCACTTGTAATCGGATCACCCAAGAAGCATGTTAATGCCAGGTCTGAACAGGGCCTTAATGATGTTGATGACCGCCTGACCATCATCCCAAGAGGTTGAATCTTAAGGTTCTTGGTTGGAATGTCAACAGTTAACCACTGAGAATATTTTTGACCAGTTACGCATGTCAGTTTAGGTTATTTACTGTCTATAGCCTACGTTAATTTACGGTCTATACGTTAGTTTAACATTACAGATGAAAGCAGGAAAATGAGTATTGAAACGTTTCAATTCAGAATTAATGCTATCAGCCGATAAAGATTGGTGGTTGATCGATCGGAGCTCACTTAACGATGCCCTGATCAAAATGCGGCAATAAACTTCAGCAAAGCCAACAGAAAATAAAATAAAAGGCAAGACATCTACGACACAAAACATTAGAATGTCCGTACCTCTAACTGAATAGTACTTCAAAATGCGGCACCAAAGCTCACTGACTCAATGGAGCGCGTTTTTTCTTAAAAATTAACCGGATAAAGGGTGTCGGGCTATCAAAAGCAAAAATAACCGAAACCGACATTGCTAGATCTTGGTGATTGCTTACGTTTCTGCCACCTCTTGCAGACCAAAATGTCCACATTTATAGAACAAACAACATCTAAGGTGCAGGCAAGAAGGGGGGAAAAACATGGCTGAAATAGGACTGCTCCCCAGAGGGTGAACCCTTTTTTATCGACGGTTCAAGAGTTTTCCTTCAGCACCACAAAATATAAAATAATTGCAACAAAGTTTGCTGTTGAGCATATTAGTGTTCCCAATGTGATAAACCCTTTCAATTGTCTTTAAATGCTGCAATTACAGCAAACTATACATTTATTGCCCTACTATGTTTGGCTTCTTCTCAGAGCGGAAAAACCACCGACAGAGCAGTCAGATGATGATAGGACAAAACGGAAAATTACAAAAACTGTATGACAATGCCAATAGATAGTCCAGCATTCTTGTGTGGAGCCTGATCAAACTGCTGAAATCAATTTAGATTAAGGGCTATTTATAGACAACCAGAACAGTATTGATCAGTTATGGAACCACCACCAAACTGTGGTAAGCACTCTCTATACTTCAGTTGACAGCATGTTCATGAGAGTGTTTGTGTTTCTATTCGCCTTTCTCTGTGCGGTCTCTCTTTCAGTTTGAATGTAGAGAACTAAAGCCAGAACTAAAGCCACGTGTGATGGACTCACCTACTGTTGCAGAATGCCAGCTTGTCTGTGAAGCGCACACAGTCAATATCCCTACATCGGTCCACTTGACTGACAACTCTGTGACCTCCGGGGGGGAAGCAGGGTGTCACAGTGTTCAGCTCAGAGCGTCACACGCTGTCTTTCCTAAAGATGGAAAAGGTCACAGTGTTGAAACCTAATGCATGTATTTTTAGAACTACAAACAGGCAAGTTAACTATAAGCACATGCCAGTGGTAACAAGGTGAGGATATAACAACATGGATTCATTTCTGTTTTTATGCACAATGTACTATAGCCGAAATAAGCAGCTGTCTGATAGCACATTATCCCATCATTTAAAGCATAATTCTAACCGAATTTTATCTTTTACCTACTTTAGTTTTCCTCTTTTAAACATGGGCTTTGAGTGGCTGCATATGCAACAGCCAGACTGGTAAGGATGAGTATTTTGTCCTCGATGCCATGGATTAATTAGCAAAATTGCACAAATGTTGTTGGACTGTTTTCTTCTTCTCTCACTCAGATATCAACATAAACTTAACAACATGGCAGATATTGTGGAAACAGTGTCCACTTTATCCAAAACCATCCATCAAAATTAGTTTGTAAATATATTGTAGGTGAAAAAAGGAATGTGCAGTTGCAGAATTAGGGCTGTCCCGAATACCATTTTTTTGGGGCTTTGGAGCTTCGGCGAGTAATATTCGAAGGTATTCGAATCTTCAGCAGGGCAGCAGGCTGACATGTTCTTCTGTCGGTCTCCATCTCCCCTGTTTCAGTGCTGCTGCCGCACTACTGTACACACACGCACCTCTATACACAACAGTGATATCCGTCTGAGAATAACTAATAATTAATGTTGAATATGAATTATGAATAATGCGAGATTATTCCTTATTTCATGGGCTATTTTGGGATTTATACATTATTATTACATACTTGGTCGGGTCAGCCCCATACAGAATCATGTTTAATTTTGAAGCTGCAACATCCTAGTTTTAAAAAGCTGTTAGTAAGAATTGCACGTTTTTAGAAGCTGCACGTCACATCACCATCTGAAACGTTTACATATTGTTTTTTATTTATTGTTTATTTAGCAGGGACACTGCACAATTCACAAAGCACACCAGATATAGCTAGAAGCGAGTTTTCATCTGTAGTTTATAGCACATATCTGGTCCCTAAATCGTGTAACAAAAACCCAAGATCCCAAATGAATGGTTATCAAAAATATATATATATTTTTGGTGCATAACAGCCATTTTTTACAGAAGGAAAACACATGCATAAAAAAAATTAAAGTAAACTAAATTCCATTTAGCTGCTTTAGTTTCAGGTTTCTGGTATTGTGCATGCTGGATCAGTGTTATGGCTTCCTCGGAAACTTGAATAAAATAGAGCCATCGTTAATGTTATTGGTAAAATCTGTGCTTTTCCTATTCTTTTTTTAAGTTCAAAAGGCAAATTTGCATACATTTGCCATATTGCGATACTGTACGCACATATACTGTATATTGATATCAGATTGATTTCAGCCAAAACGCTCAGGTCCACAGATGAAGTCAAAATGTATAATGTTAAGATTTCAAAACAGAGATGTCCTGGTTTATGTTTACCCACGAACTAGCTGCAGCTGTTACACTGTGTGTCTGCCCAGCAGAGCTTTCCTCCCCTCTGGGGTCATGCTGGTGACCTCTGTGATATTGTGAACATCTTCCCATTTCCACACCATTTAGAGTCGGCCTTCTGTGGGTTGCTGTAAACTATTTGCCTTTGCCTCACTGTTTAACGGGGAAAAACTCAATACAGAATAGTATTGGGATATTTTGCGTGGCAATATTGTATCGATATACGGATGTCAACTATCGATCTTTTATTATATAAACTATTAACCTCTCAATCTGACGGCGGACCCAGTTGCTATTCTGTCTTTCAGAGGTTGCAGTTGGCCCAGTCTTAAAGCTAGAGTGAAGACAGTGGCATCATATTATGAAACTAGAAAACCTAAGGAATCATGTCATGTCATCTTGTCAGGAAGAACGCTAAATAACATAATTTACGCTAAATTTTGGTTGAAAAACTGGCATTGCCATTTTCAAAAGGGGTCCCTTGACCTCTGACCTCAAGATATGTGAAAGAAAACTCTGAGATGAACAGAGTGAAAACTGAATTTTATTATACAAAACAGATGTTGACAAACTGTATAATTTGCAGTTGAAAAAAGGTAATAATTCGCAATATATCTTATTGGACAGTAAAGTCAATATGTACAAAAATGGACAACTAGACAGTTTGAATTGATGATGTTATGAGATGAGTTAGTGACTGAATCAGTGAGCTTGTTAAATTTAGTTTGGGGGTATTACAGTCGAATGGGTTTTATTTGAATGCCTGGTGTTCAGCTGTGAATCAGAAACTGTCCCCACATCCCAGTAAAATCACAACGGCTGCTGAATGTTTTTCCATCGTAACCGTCTCTCCAACAGCTCCCGCGTTAGCCTCTAAATGACATCATCACTACAATATCTGCTGCTCAGCTCAGCAGAGACTTGTTCAAACTGTCAAATTGATACAGAGATGAACAATTCATAGAAAAGAAGAAATATAAACAACATTTTGGAGTGGATTTTCCTTCTAAAACAAGCTTTATGGTCAGTGTCTCAGCATCTCTCTTACTGTATACATCAGAGGTGTGGACTTGAGTTACGTGACTTGAGTCAGACTCTAGTCACAAATCTTATGGCTTTAGACTTGACAAAATCAAAAAAGACTTACAAGTTCACATGGACTTTAACACCAATGACTTGTGACTTCACTTGGACTTGAGCCTTTGAACTTGAAAATACTTGATACCTTCCCCCAAGTCTAAAGAATAAAAAGTATGTTTGCATGTATCAATTCATTACCCTTCATTTCCTGAATTAATGTTAACACTATTCCTTCCCAGTAAGTCAACACTTAATTCCCCAGATCTTTTTTTGTTATGATTAAGTTCAGTCACACTTGTTTTAACAAACTTGTTTAAACAAATAAATAAAAATTTTAAAAAGCATTCATGATTTTTGTAAATCTAATATGTTATTACTCTGTTGTTAAAGTGGCATTACATTTGGTCAAAAGCTCATTATGACTTGTTTAGGACTCGGTATCTGACTTGGGACTTGTCAGTCTGGACATCGGACTTGTCCGTCTTGAATTGGGACTAGAGTGCAAAGACTTGAGACTTACTTGTGACTTGCAAAACAATGACTTGGTCCCACCTCTGCTATACAGTATGCATGTTTTCAGATGTGTTTCCCAGTACTGTACATGCTTTATGTATCTTAACCTTGTACTCTTATATTCTGCTTTATCCTATTAGCTGATGCTGTTAAAGAGATCAAATCAGCGTACCTTATGTGCAGCAACAGACTGTGTGAGTGGTTCCAACGGACAAGAATAGTACGCTCTTCAGATCTTCAATTTCAGCTTGCTATAATTTCTCAGTAAACATTGTGATGATAAGGATTAACAGACTCTTCCCTCCCTGATTCAGGATTACTTTGTGTTTGCTATTGTGATGTGGTTTGAGACCAAGCCTAGAATACTGATAGTATTATGGGTGACAGATTTACAAGGATAATCTCCTCTAAGGGTTTGACAATAATTTGTAGAATGACTTATCTGTTTATCCCATTGCATTAAAGTCTATAGGAGGAATTAGAGTTCCAAAATGATTGAAGCTGATTATCAATGATCATGAACTTTAGTGTGGTTACTGAAAGCTTGATAATGATTCTTAAGACAATCATACTGAAAGATGTATACTATGGTAGAACTGTTTTTTATTTTACTTATTCATTTATTTGACAGGCACAATACATGTAGGCATTGCTACCTTTAAATAAAGTGCAACCGATGCATGTATAGACTTCTAGTCGTAGCTAATTTGTAGACCTTGTCCCTGGTTAGGCTTTTAAAAGAAAAAAAAAGCTCAGATTTCAATTTCTATTTGGATGTCTTCCTCTGTTGGTGGTCATTCTCTGACATTTATGGGATCTACTGTATCTCCATTATCAGTGGTGCATAACAAGAGCAAACCGAGTGGTATGGTGTGGTTTTGGGCTATTTTGAGATCAAGAGTGTAGCTGAAAACAAAAAGGAACACATTATCAGTGTGGGAGGCCTGGCGTTACTCATGACCTATCGAATCACTTTTCCTTTCTTTTTTAAGAGAGAGATTACTGTTTTAGTCACAGTGTGGCTCTAGTCTAAGGAGCAGTTGCTGAACGTAGGAAAAGATTCAGTAATATTTGACTTGGAGCCAAATAGAATTTGGCAGCAAATCACTGAGACAATGAGAACGGGGTTCCTGATACTCCATGAGGGAGTTTTATGTTGGGCTGACAATCAGTGACAACACAGCAGACTATGTATTGTATTGCAGTTAGAATTAAATGTACTGGGAAGTTAAATCAAAGACAAATTGACCAACATGATGTAAAGAGAGGCCTGTAAGCTTTTACATCAGATCTGAAAACTGCACTGCAACACTTGAACCCCACTGACACTCCCTTTTTAGAGCACCTTTTCATCCTACTTCCCTGATGTCAACTTCATGGATATTCACGAAACAAATGCGTCACCCTGAGGTTAAAGTCACATTAACACCTTAATGTTACCAAGTTAAACAGCCTTGGGTATTTATACTTAACTGATATTGTGTGTTCTATTCATAGCTGGGGAATAGTTGCTTATTATAAAAGTATCAAATCGGACCAACTGTGTTTTGTGCCCAATACGCTAGCCACACTAGTGACTCTGTGAGGCTGTACTTACTAGGCACAGTGGTGCTTTGAGCTAAATGCTAACATCAGCATGAGCAAGAGAAATGTTAAGGGATTACCAAAGTGATTGCTATTCATTCTGAGGGGGACATGAGGGTGCAAATTGTGTACTACATTTCATGGCAATTCATCCAACAGTTGTTGAGACATTTCAGTAAAAAACAAACGCCTACAGAAGGAAATATTACTAAAATATTTTGAGTAATATGAGAAGAAAAAACATGTGTCTACATGGAGCTGTTACTTTTTAGCTCAGAATCACAAACTTCATCTGAGGAATAAATGAGAACTTGGCCCAGAATTGCCATCTGGCATAATCCAGGTTGAGTACTTTATCTACTCTCAAAATAAGTTGAAACTTAATTGAATAAACAAATAATAATAATTCCAAAGAACAGATGAACATTTTTTATTATAATTTGTAAAGCTTATTTGGGGATTTTCCATGACTGTAAATATAACATAACAGCACTGGGTATCACTTCTAATCTAGAATTGAATTGTCTGTTTTCTTGTTATTATTATTTCCTCTACTGCCTCTATCTCCCTGTGACTCTCTCTTACAGAGGAAAACACAAACAGAGCAACACACACAATGATTGCCCACTTATAAAACTCACATTGTGAGTCGTAAATGGTAATGATGGCAGAAAATGGCCATTCATACATAGTTTAGTCTCACTCCACTCAATGGTCCTCTGCTTTCTTCTGTGTGTTTCTCAATATTCCCATTCTGGGCTCTTGTATTAAACCGAGCCCTGGAGATGTTTTTCTGGCCAGAGACGGCGTCCTAAAATGCCCTGCTGCTGCTGCTGTTACCATGACAACCTCGGAGGGGAAAAAAAACAAAAAACAAAGACCAACCTGGTACGAACCTCATCATCAGCTCGATGAAAGCTGCACCTGCAACCAGCCCGCACTGCTATTTTTGCTGTTTACTGGAGAATGTGTTGTCTGAATGTATTGGTTGATCTCCCACTGGACAACAAATAATCTAGTCTAGTTTTGTATTTTGTCAGACGGGCTGCCTATTCCTCCATAAATATGTTGGAAGCATCTACTGTCTAAGAACTTCGTAAGAACTCAATCTGAAGAGGAATTCGGCAGAAAAACACCACTAGCAACACTCCTAACATAGTAGTGGATATGCATATTTATATTATGCTACAATGCATGCTGATATCCCAACTACACATGGCTGTAGAGGGTATCTATGTGATATCTATTGCAGCACAACTCGAGAAAATGCACTTGAGAATGCAGAACCAACAACAGAAACATACAACAAGCCAGGTGGGGAAAAGATCCCTGAAAAGACTGCTCTGGTGTACAGTGCAGGTATACGACGTATACCAGGTGGATTTACCATATACCTACTGTACCCTAAAGATAGCTAAAGGTATGTATGAGTGCACATATTTCAGAGGGAGGCTGCAGGCATCTATGCTACAGTCTTTCATGACAAAAGTCTTGCGGTTGTTCCATAATCTAAAATTAGGGCTGTCAAAATTAACACGATAACAACTTATTAACACAAATTTGTTTTAACGCCACTAATTTATTTAACACATTAACGCAAGCTGCGATTTTTAGGTTGTAGCAGGCTCAGTTTTAAAGCTAGAGAATGAAGGTGAATGAAGTCATAGTCAAGTCAGCACACTGACAGCCGTTGTTGCCTGTTGGGCTGCTGTTTACCATGTTATGATTTGAACATATTTCTTTATACTAAATGCTGTGTCTTAAGATGTTAACATTCTTCCTCACAAAATGTATGAAAAAATGAATGGGTGCACCCACATAGGATCTAAGAGAACACAGACACGATGCTACAGTCAAAGTAGTTAACGGTAACAGTCCTAAACTTTAAACACTCAACCGGTTTTGTTTACGGCGTTTTATGTTAACTTCAACACATATGCAATATACGGTTTACTGTTCACTTTGTGATGGTTGGCCTAATAAATGCAAGGCAAACATGATGTGAGAATATATTAATATTTAAGGAAAGTTTGATGATTGTCGTGATAATAGCATTAACCGTAATATATTTGGTCATAATAATCTCAGCACCCTACGGTAGACATAAATACGTGGGCAGGTGTTTGATTTGAATTATTAATTGTGATTACACTGCCATTTCTCCTGTAAGAGGTGTCACTCAGAGTTAGCTTAGAGCATTTACGACCTGCTGTTATGTTACGAGGAGTAGCTTATCTGACATTCAAGCTTCACATTGGCTTACATTCAAAATCATTTGCGGTGCAACAGTCAAAACGTTCAGGGTTAAGCCCTGACAAAATGACCAGGCGACATCGATGCCCGTAACCATAGTAACTCACTAGTGCCTGCATTTGCACTGCGCACGGCGAGAGAGGAGAAGAAAGGGAAAGAGACACCAATGTGTGCCGCCTGCCCAAGGAGCCACTGACTGAGTTTACTCCGAGCATCGAGTCTCTAAAACAGTCTGAAAAGTCGCTAAATCCAGCGAGAAAGTCGCCAAGTTGGCAACACTAACTGTGCGTAATATCCACCACATTTAACTAGTCCATCTTTGGGGACGGATGCTTGGCCAGAGCGGGCACAGGTGACTAGGTGGGCAGGCCCAGTCCCCCCAATGCGCCGTCCATGCCTTCGGGACTGACAGCATCATACTTTGTATGTCAAAAAGCTGTCAAATAAATGTAGTGGAGTAAAAAACACAATATTTCCCTTTGAAATGTGATGGAGAAGAAGAATAAAGTAGCATAAAATGGAAATACTCCAGTAAAGCACAATTCGACGGAGCATGAAAACTTATCGGTGTCGGGGGGTTGGAGGCTGTTGAATAGCAGCCACATTATACCCACCTACCAAGACACCTCTACACCACTGATCGTAGTAATGCTTTCAGTTAAAGGCAGCAGACTGAAAAGAAATTACTGTCTTGTCTTTACTCCACAGTCTTTGAAGGGAAGAAGCAGTCGAGCCTTTCTTCTGTTGTTTTTTGTTAACTAGCAGGCTCTGGAGGAACAGCACAGGATGCTGATGTTAATGTGCACTTACAAGGCTCTCTAACACATATTTGCTATTGTGCAAAATAGGACGTGTATACCTGACTAGATTCTCATTATGCATTCTTGTTCTTGTGCCTCGCATGATGTGTTTCACGTAAAACGATCTAACAGCTCACAAATAATCTCACACACATGGTGCAAGGCTGAAATGAAAAGTCTACTGGACCATTCACTCTGCCACTACAGTCCAGTGGATGGTTTCATTTCTACATGCTTGATTCAGAAAGAAGAGACTGCAAGGATGGACAAAATTCTCAAAATATACTGCGATAATGCCATGGTGCATTCTCTGAGCAGTGAAGTGAAAAAGATGGGACATCAAGATCACAGCTAAATTGTAAAAATTGTTCTGTCTTCTTATTTGTTCAATCTTTTCTTGTGGTATTGATATTTTTACTTTAGTAAAATATCTAAGTACTTCTTCAACCGCTGGTACATATAATTGTACAAACATTGTATGCATCAATAGAGAATTGCTGCTACATTTATTGTATTTAGTGCTTTAACTGCATCGTTTTCTCACTTACTGCTGTAGCCAATAGTCCATGACATCTTTACTCAGATTCTCCCCCTTGGTTCCAACGCCACATGAAATCCTTTAGTCCGCTCTGAACACATTTATGACCTTTCCTGCAGGTCCTTGTAGAATGCCACAGCCAAGGCAGGCTGCTGCACGGCTTTGGCTGCGATCAATACTAATCAATTTGTCAGTCTGTTAGCTAATGACAAGCTAAGAACCCGCTGCTCGGAAAAATATGGCTTCCAGACCTCTTTAATTTGTCATAATAGCAGGGCAGAGGAAGCCAACCCGATTATCTGGCTCTTGGTCTCTGATTCCTCATGTGTGGCAGATACAATTTGAAGCCAAGCCGGGTTATTTAAGGAGGCCCGCTGCCTTTTCCTGTTTTATGCTGTCAGGTGGATTCGATTTGGAAATTGGACCGTTGCTAATCACATTTTTGTGCCAGTCAAACTCTGATGTGTGTTTGTGTCCCTGAACATAGGAGAAAAAAAAAATACAACACCATAAACAACATAGTTTAAATGGCGATCAAGCCCACAATGTGTAATGTAAAAATAATCTGTGTCCATCCAAATGCTTGAACTGCCATTGAGGTCTATTATTGGATTTGTCGCTCGAAAGAACTGAACCATGGGAGGAAATAATCATTGTGAAACATGTTGTCATAGATTACAAGCTGAGATAGGTGTATACAAATACTACCAAAAGGCTTGTTGGTCGGTTTGATGGATTCTAAAGGCAGGGGTAATCCTTCAGATCGGGTCGGTAGCCTTTGACTAGGTCCAGCCCTTTCGGTTGGAGATGAATAACTAGATGGAGGATGTATGGGTTTGTGCCGGGTTTCTTAGCCTGTCACTTCGCCCCTTCAACACCCAGCAGCTCCCTGGTCCAGCTATAGAGCTGCAGAACAGAGAGCCCATTAATCAAACCCCAAAGGTCAGGAGCTAAACCCAATTTACCCGCATGCTCCCCTTGTCGCTCACAAGAGTAATGAATATGTTGGTGGTGAACCAGGAGGAGCCCAGCTGAGAAACTGTTCAGAGGGATTTAGTCTTTCTGAAAAATGTAACATGGTTCATCTGCGGCCGACTCCTTCCCAGGAGGGAAGAGAGGCAGCGTTAGTCTGCAGTTAGTTTTCCATACTCTCTTCTTTTGCCTTTGTGTTCCTCATAAAGCGGAGGAGATGAAAGTGAATATAGAGTAAATATAACCCCCTTCTGATTTGGTTTGAAGTTACAGAAACAGAAAAGCGCTCTGTGAAGTCTGGAGGCTTAAATATTCATCAAAAGCAGACAGAATGCAACAAGCTACACGCTTTGTTGTTACACGATATCAGGAAAAGAAATCAGCATGCGTAATATTAATATCTACTGTATATAGGATACTGTAATATATATAATGACATCCAGCAGCTAGTCACGGTACACAGGGCGAATGGCCTTTAGTCTCACAATACGCTTTTATCTACAGTTAAAACATGAAGAAGATCACTTAAGACCGCTTAAGAAAGTGGAAAATAATATATAGTCTCGGGGATTTAGCTAGAGTATGCCGCTGCAACAATGAGCCCGTCAAAAAATATATAATTTGCTGTCACTACAACTTCCCTGTGTCCAATTATCTCCATAAAATCAAAGGTATGATACTGTGAGGGCTGTTGGCAGGCTTCTCAATTTTAGATTGTATCTGCTGTGTGAACATTTATTTTGTGAGTTAGCCAAACTACAAAATGAGCTGTTGGCTGTTACCTAGTGAACATGCATCGCAAGCCACTTTCTGTAAGTTTGGCCACAGATCCTTTTAAGGGAGTAAAATGCCACTATGTTTCATTTAGATTTTTGAAAAGGAAGCGAGGATTGCATGTTTTTGCTGTGATGAAAGACCAACAGAGTGATGAGTCTAAACAATCTTGCTGTAGCTGCCTAAGCATGTTATTTTCGGTGCACTATAGCTAGGTAGCAGTCGGGTACTGACGAACAGCTAATGCTAGTAAACAGAAGTTGGAATCCCACAGTTATACTTTAAGGGATCTTTAAGGGATACTTTTAGGGATCTCCAGACATGCAGAGCTGAGCTTGTTGTTCTGTAGACTGTGAAAATATGACGTTAGCTAACTTTAGCTAAGCAAAGCAGAAGTGTGAGACTGAGAGCTGTCAGCAGGATCAATTTAGATCTGCTGTCTTCAGTTTTAGTAGTCAGACATGACATCGCAGCAGTCTGTCAATTTTACCATAAGTGGAAAACTACCAAGCAGTCATCTCTAAATATAATGCCACTTTTTGAATAGTGACAAAGTAACAGCAGGCATCCCTGCAGCAATGGAGATATGATCACTTAATTATGAACTGCAGTAAATTAGTCTGTTCTTTTAGATTACAAATGAATTCAAATTGACTTCAAATCAAATATTAATAAAATATTTGTCAGTGGTACATTCAAGCCCTGATGAAAGGGGAGCACCTTCTTTCTTATCCACATGATTTTACAATTTCTTTTAAAAAATCTCAATTCTTCAGTGTAATCAAAGAAATGTTACATGTGTAAATAATATGTCCAGCATCATTTTTGTATTATTTTAATATTATGTTGTTGACTTGTACAGTTGTCACAGTATTAGTCTATATTCGCCCTCGGATGGAGCAGTGACCCCCCACAAAAGTACGAATGGGCCAATTTGACCCCCTCATAGACATTCAGTGTACTCTGTCCATTGTATGTCTTACACTCTCTTCCTGTCCTTGTATCATCTGTACATAGTACCATTATCCTAAGTTTAAAAAGCAACCTGCATAAGTGACAGTTTATTTTCTTATTCAGTAATAACGATCATTTAAACGTTATTCAGGCTTTTAGAACTGCGCCACAGATCTCCTCTTATCCTCTATGCCCGCCCTTCAGCTGTCTGCCTGTTTGTCATGCGTCTGCAGAGAGCGTCCTGTCACTACCGCCAGCTTCCTCTCAGCGCCGAGAATCCAATGACTTTCCCCTCATCCATAATTGAGAGGCCATGCTAGGTGCCTGGAGAGCTGAAATGAATTAGCTGGAGGTATTAATAGCCATCTAAAAATACAGCTGCAGGTCTATTTGCAGGGGCCCCTCAGAGGTAAGGTGCTCCTGCTATGAGCGGCATTTCAGATTGCTGGAAAGTGCAAACCCTGTTTGTAGACATTGTGTGAAGTTACAAATATGAGCAATTATGTGAAAGCTTGAATGTCAGGAGCCATTTGTATCACAAGATCAGCAGTGAGAAACATTAATTGGATGTGAATGCTCTTTTTCAAGCTGTAGGCAAAAATCATAGTAATGTAGAGAATAAAAAAAAATCCTCCCAGTATCATCGTGAGTCCTAAATTTATTCTAATTCTCCTCTTTTCAATTCTGTTCAACTCTAGACTCCCTTTAATTAAATCAACTCACCTTTCTACACTCATAATTCTACAATCTACTGCACCATCAAATGCCACCCACTCAGTCTAATAGAAACAAAGGAAGATCGTGAGGATAATGCGGGTGACTTGCAGTCTAACGAGGCAGACACATTTCAGCTCTAATGATCTAAATGAACTCGTCACCGTCTCTCTCCTCTGTGTCTGAATGCCTCTGCTGACCTGCTGTAATTACACCTTTCATTAGCCATTAGCCGGGATAGCCTCCTAGCCCCGGCGGATTGATCGGGTGTTCACAGGGGTGCTGTTAACGACACTGCAGAGGAGGACAGGACCGTATCCAGCCGCCTGATAAGGGCAGGTACTTCAGGGGAAGGGGAATGATGGGGAAGATAATGACACTGAACTGCACTGCATTGAACATTATAACTATCTCGGGTAACACTTCATATAAAGATTATATCTATAATATGAATCCATGGCCTCACTTAACAGGCATTAATGAAGACTTCATTTATCATTTTACCTACCCAGGAAAAGGTTTTGCACAATTACTGCCTTTTGTCTTTTTAATCACCGCTTTGGATTGCTACAATCACACTCTGGAGCTTTGCGATTGTTAAGATTAAAATAGCTGTAATACTTGTAATGTTTAGAACGGCAACTGCATACTCATAACACTTCAAGCAGTAATAAAACAAGTGATAATACTACACAAACGTTGTCCTCGAGCTCTGTACGACTGCACTATCTTTTAATTTAACCTGTGAGTTTTTAGTAGTTCTAGTTTAAAATACGGCTCTCAATCGATTAAAATAGTTAATAGCGATTAATTGCAAATGAATCAAAAAATTTTGATCTGTTCAAAATGTATCTTAATGGGGGGTTTGGCAAGAATTTAATACTCTTATCAACATGGGAGTGGGCAAATATGCTGCTTTATGCATATGTATCTATATATTTATTATTGCAAATCAATTAACAACACAAAACAATGACAAATATCGTCCAGAAACCCTCACAGGTACTGCATTTAGCATAAAAAATATACTCAAATCATAACATGGCAAACTGCAGCCCAACAGGCAACAACAGCTGTCAGTGTGTCAGTGTGCTGACTTGACTATGACTTGCCCAAAACTGTATGTGATTATCATAAAGTGGGCATGTCTGTAAAGGGGAGACTCGTGGGTACCCATCGAACCCATTTTCATTCACATATCTTGAGGTCAGACGTCAAGAGGCCCCTTTGAAAATGGCCATGCCAGTTTTTCCTCGCCAAAATTTAGCATAAGTTTTGAGCTTTATTTAGCCTTCTTCGCGACAAGCTGGCCACGGCTGTCGCGGGCTCGGAATCATAAAAAACAATGGTCCGATCTACCTGTTTTATTGGCCGGTTAGACAAAAAAAACAAAGTTGCATCAGCCCAAAAGGCACGTTGGCCCACTGGGAAAGTGGCCGGTATGCCAGTCCAGCCCTGCCTACGCAGAAAGTAGGACGACGTTCCACTGGCAATCATCTTGCACTTGGGACAGACCTGTTTTGAAGGCAGCTCTGCGTAGCAGTATGCGTTCAGTCACACACCATAGCCAAAATTCTTGCCTTGCTTTCAACAAAATCAAGCTCGCTCTGGCCCGCGCTCTCTCACACAGTGGTAAACATTTTGGCTGCACTGGCTGCTCCAACGCTATGAAAAACAACGTGCTTGTATGATCAATTCATTTTTAGATATTCTGAATTTTAACAGAATATGGGCAATAGTCTGGAAACAGAAATGTTTGTCACTACTCTGTTTTCGTTTTTCCATACTTATCCGGATCTGGAAATGACTAAAATCGTATTCCATACTTTTCCATACTGTGTAGGAACCCTGATACATACAGAACATACATATGCCAGTGATTCAAGCCAATGACAGCTTAAACTGTTGATAACCACCACTATGGGGAAAGGAACAAAAAGCCTTTTGCAGCACAGGAGTTAAGCATGCGTATCCGTGGGAAACTGTTTTCTCCTCTTTTGGAAAATTAAAAAGTAAACAATAGCTGTAGTATCATTGTACTGTACTATATTTCTTTACACACGAAGTGAGAATTCAGATTGCAGTCCAATTAAAAAAAATATTGATTTAAACAATACATCAAAAAAAAAGAAAGAAACTGGGTTCTTTTGAAAATGTAGACCCTGTAAAAGCCCAAACTAAATGAAATAAATGTAATTATATCTGACTGATTAAATGGATGACTGCTTCCAGGAGCTTTTGGACTACACAAACTTAAATGGTAAATGAACTTGCATTTATATAGTGTATTTCTTGTCTTCCGATCACTCAAAGCGCTTTACAATACATGTCAGCATTCACCCATTCATATACACATTCATACACTGATGGCTGCCATGCAAAGTGCCAACCTGCCCATCAGGATCTAATTTAAATACTCATTCACACAGCGATGGCACAGCCTTTGGGAGCAATTTGGGGTTAAGTATCTTGCCCAAGGACACTTCGACATGTGGACTGAACACTACACTGCCTGCTTCTCCATGAGAAGTCTTTGAAATAGCTAAAAGGAGGGCCGTGATTTCTGCCCTCCTGAGAACAGAAGGATTGCATTCTTATTATTCTGTAAACCACATTCAAACACAGTATAAATGCAGTTTTCATGGGGATTTTTCTGAGCTCAATGAGGGGCTCCCTGCCAAAAAAAAGTTTGGGAACCAGTAAACTGATATTGAGGGGTCAGAGCCCTGACAGATTTTGGAAAAAAAGCCTTCCACAACTATCATGAGCAATATTTCAAGAGAGTTTCCATTCTCAATTGGAGTTTGAGCGATTTCACGAGGTTCAAATGTGATTTCACAAAGCTGCGCACACAGCTTAATTCCCTGGCCGATGCAAATCCTTCTACAGTGCAGCTAGTATGACACTAAAAGGCACTGTGAGACGTGGTCCAAGAAAAGCAAAAAATATCTGGAGCACTAAGAGCTGTCATATCACATCAACTTGGAAGTCATAATATCCACAGTGTGTCATGAGTCATGAGTGTCTTCTGAGTGTTGTAATGCAACATGAGATGAGTTGTGGTTGTCGTCATCCGTGCTCTCACATGCTTTACAACCAGCAGTAAATAAAAAGAAGGGGATGACATCGTGAGACAAACATCCACCAGTATGAAAAATGAAATGATAGTGGTCTGAATGCTGTGTTCATTTTGGCACCTGATTGTTATTTATTTTTAGTCTTTTTGATAAAAATATTATAGTTTTAGACACATTTTAGACATTTGATGTTAAGCGAGACATTTAGTCCAATTTTCAGAAGCTGTATCCCTTCCTTTGTTCATTAAAATACTCTTCACTGTCTGAGTTTAGCCTGAGACGAGCAGATAAAACGTTGAATGATATTAACGCATATTCCTCCAGCAACATTTAGGGGAAAATTGACTGTATATTAATAACCCTGCACTCAATCATTCCTACCAATAGCCGATAAACTAAAATGATGGTCGACAAAAAAACGGTGACAAGTTTGCATGCCTGTACTAGCAAAGACATAATGTTACCAATTAGTGCGGACCAATAAAATTGTATTTTCGTTGTCATTGCGGTATGAACATGCACGATAAACACATCAACGAATATCTTTGTTATAATTTTCCTTTGTTAACACAGTCTGAATTGAGGTGTGCATCTTCTCTGGCCTCACGATTCAATTACGATTCACCTGTCAACGATTCTCGATGCATCTCAATGTATGGCATTCTCAATCTTCTATATGACTGCACGACTACTTCAATTCACATCAATTAATACAATCAGTCGGATAATTCTGAACTCCCCTTTTATCTACGAATAGCTTTCAAAACTTAGACTACAACAGTCAAAAAGCTGCAGCTTTTCAATACCAGGATCCGTGCGACCCACCTCAGCACATAATCATTACAAAAACAAAATATACATCCTTCTGCAGGGCATTACAAGTGTGCTGTAATCTACAAAAATTAGGTTTTCACATAGCAGCTCTAAGACATGGCACTTCCTGCATAGCTGGGGCATTTTACAGTGCAGGAATTAGCCTAGCAGCTAGGGGACTTTAGTTAGTTAGTTACTTTTTACTTTTGCTTACTCATAGCTCTTCTACTATTACTTGGTTTAACGTTAAGTTACTGCATCTCCCAACAGAACAACACCACAGCACCGGACATTCTTAAAACACAGCAGCTAATATTGGTAGCAAGAGCAACAAAGCGGACTGCCGAGTGCCGCCTCTCAGTTCTGCACACACGGAGTACGTGCGCAAAGCTCCACCCTCGTTGACACACAGCGATTACAGGTGAGAGAGAGAGGAGAGAGGAGAGAAACAAGCGTTAAAGCGTTATTTAATATGTGTATGTACAATGAATTTATGACATCAAGGGTTTGCCTGCAAAGGAGAATGTTTTCTTCTTCACATGAAAAGGCGCTTTCAAAGTCTCCCTGGTATTAACTTTAGTTATGAATCAATCATCTACACAGTACAGTAAAATGAGATCAAGTTGTCCTTGTGCATCGAAGACAGTGTAAGAGGAAAGAACAAAGTATTTATGTAAAACATTTTGGCTTTGACCCTGGATCATGATCATGGCCTTGCGGTTAGGTTAACAAAGAATTAACCTATTGTGTTTTACAAAGACCTGATCATAACATGTTCAGTACCCCTTCAGTTATCCGTCTAGAACACTACCAACATGTAAACACTCAAAGAAAATCAGAAATAGCCGCGGGGGGATCAGCTTCTCTCTCTGCACTGAGCAATTCTTTATCCTGCCAAAATTCATCCGCCATGCCTTCCTTCTCCCTTAACTAAATCCGTCAGCTCCCTTACAATGTACTGACAGGCCCCCTCATTCAGCATCATTCGATTATCAATCCTCATTTCGCGAGCCGCAGCTAAGCTCGTTTCAGATTTAGATCCCCGACTACAAACAGCCATAGATCACCTGTCACTTGTCAGGGCTCTGTGGCAGAAAAGGACAGAAAAGCGTCAGAGGCTTTGGGCAGTCTGCCAACGGTGGCAGAGAAATGACTTCATTTTATGTGCTGAAATTGGGACTTATAATGGAGGCAACAGAAACCAAATAACTTCTGCATGTTCACACCGTGTTTGCTTCTCAAAGTCAGCGGGTGGGTGTCGGGTAGGCAATAACAAATCGTATATTTCTTGTGCTAAAATGTCTGCACATCAAAATCCCATCAACAGCTATCTGTTTGCTGCAACTATTTCTTTATTAGTGTTTGACAGCAACAGATACGCAGTCATATAACTGGTGTAAACTAGAGTGCTAATACTGAGGGAACTGTGGAGTCTCAGATCTGAGTGCAAGTGTGTGAACACACTGATTGCCAGACTTTCTTTGCCACAAGGGATATCTCACTTATAGGATTAGCATAGTCATACAACTGAGTAGACATACGGTATTATCATCATTATGAAGCACTTAAGGATAAGTAAAACACAGCAAGCTCCACTTCTGGTTTCCCTTGACTGCATAAAAAGCACAAAAAGCCTTCCCTTTGCTCTCTCTCCAGTAATGGCGCAATTGAGGAGATAGGAATTCATTTCTGTGGCAGCCTGAGAGTGGATTGAAGAGCTTCTCTAATCCCCTGTCACTCATCCACCCTGATGGGCACGTCGCTCTCCTCTGGCCTCTCTTTCTCCCGCTCTTTCTCACCTGACAGACAGCTCCTCTGTTCTATTACCCCCAACTGTAATTTCATGTCAGTTGACAGGAAAAAGACCTATTTACAAATTTAACACCCGATCTTGACACCTAAGCTGCAGCTGTCAACCGCAGCGAAACCAGCAGACAGAAAGAACGGCGAGGAAATGTTACGGCATCGATTTTCACCGGGCTTAATTGAAACATTTATACAAATCGGAGCCAGCTTGCACTTCACGGAATAAATACTGCTTGTATTCCGCCCTGTGAACAAATGTGTTAGATGCAAACATAAATTTGCAGCAAGCGTCCCGCTGAGAGACGGAGAGACTATTATAGTCTTTCTAAATGCAGTATCTGCTCAGCTTTGTGTACAATCACGCCCCTAATGTGAAAAAGAGTGCCCCCCCTTTATTTATTCATCTCTTCACGCCACCCTGTTTTTATTTATTGGCACTGGAGGCAGACAGCTGGATATTGATTGTGTGCTTTCCTCCAGGGTTTTGTGTGAAAAGGGGATCCATCACCTTTCCGCAGCCCACCCACGTGAAGGCCTCTATTGGACGAGCTCTGTTCTCCAGGGTGGGCCCTTCTGGGTGCACAAAAGCCCCCTCCATGTCTCTCACTGGACCTTTCTACAGACTGAGGACTCGGAACTTAAAAAACAATCCTTAATCCAACCGAGTAATCTCAACCCCAATACAGCTAAAAGCAACATCCACTGTGAAGCATGCTTCAATAGGGAATTAGAAAAATTGCCATTTCCTTGAAAGGCACTGTGTTATGATTCGTGTGGAGTGTTTGTCAGGTTCGGAGGAAGAGGCAAGTGGGGGGCAAAGCCAGAGGAAAAACATGTCAAGCCCTAATCCATTTCTTCCATTGATATATGTACGGCGAGCTTAACAGAGATTTAAATAATTCAAAGTGCTTGGACTGCCAAAGCTCCATAATCAGCTTGCGAGCTCAAGGAAGCAGCACGATAGAGTGTACAGTAGCGTACGGGGAGACTGATTGCTCAGCCCACATGCATAATTAAGTAGAGGTGGGGGTTTTGCTTTTGGGGGGTGGGGGGGCCCCGTTTAATGACAGATCTGAGGTCAGCTCGTTGGTGCCTGTGCAGTATTTCTACATGGACGAGCCTGTTTACATGACCGGCTGCATAATGATCTGAGAAGTGTGGACATGGAGGGGCTGTACTGTGGAGTGTCTTGTCAATGCTGTGGTATGTTGTCAGCGAATGTGCAGCCCAAAATAAGGCTGAGTATCTCAGCCAGGATTTATGGCTTCATATGGTTCGCATTAGTGGAAACTTAGTAGATTATCACAGATGGAGTTGTTTAAAGCCTAATTAGTCAATAGGACATGGCTTACTGTATTTGGTCCCACTCTGCAATTTAATGTTTTAACTTCCTAGAGCACACAGTGACCCAGACCAAACCTCGACATTCATCAGATCCAGCGAGCTCAATTTCTTACTAAGGTTAGGGTTAAGTTTGATGATGAACATGTGGAAATTGGTCATTCAACCTTGTCCTAAGAAAAAAGAAAACATACCCACCAGGCTTAGTTTGAACAGAAAACAAAGGGATGACTATGTCTATGCATCATTCCCCGTTTGTGTGTTTATTCTTAGGAACGGCAATGTTTGTCAGTCGGCTGTTTGACGACTATTGGATGTATTGCCATGACATTTGGTACACACATTCAGGATAAATCACAGTAGCTTTGGACATGCTTTAAGCTTTCATCTAGCGCCATCATAATTCAGCTTTCTCCATTACTCTGGTTTATGACTTGCAGAGCTAACGGCATTTCCATCAGCCTCAGCTGTGCTTTTGTTCTTATTAACAAATGTTAGCATGCTAACACGCTGCCCTAAGATGGTGAACATGTTAAACAGTTTTACCTGCTAAACATCAAACTATTAGCTTTGTCATTGTGAGCACGTTGCCATGCTGACCTAGCTCACAGCACAATTGTTCTACAAGTGCAGCGTCACAGAGCCGCTTTAATGACACGAACATTGTCAACAACCAATAGGTGCGCTCTCTCCAGCACCAATCAGGGCACAGCAAACAAGGTAAAACGTAAACATGGTGAAACTAGTGGAGCTATAGCTAGCTAGCTAACCACTGTCCCAAACAGGACTACTTGCAGGCTAGCTAATGGAATGTTTGCTATTAGCCTACAACCTTACCGGGGAACAACCGGGGAATTTGAGGGCTGGATCAATTTCTGTCCACAGATTGCAACAGATTTTCTTCTTGTAAATTTCCACCAGGAGCAGGATGTGACATTATCTCAAAAGAAATGTAGTTGTAGTCTTGTAAATAGTGACTCTGAAAGATCCCAGTCTTTGCAAAATATTATAGTCTGTGACTAAAAACTCTGATTTAAGACATATTGTGTTTAGATGTGAGACGGTGTCAGACTTCAGTCTTTTAAAAGTCTTTTCAAAGTCTCCTAGTGTATAAGTCTGTGTCATGAGCAACACCTCAGACATCACTTATCGGATTTTAGATTCACTGATGCATTTTGACATTTTTAAAAACACTAAACCTGTCCAATCCAGCCTTGAGACAGAAAAGCACGAAACCAAGTCAGTCAGTCAAACAGTGAGCCAGTCAGTAGGCCAGTGTGTGAATGACCTTATCCTGTGTCCTCCCATTGGCATGTCCCTGTCCTCCCCTCTCAGTGCAGGGACCCAGATGGCATGAGGCGGCAGTGACCGGGGCAAAGGCTTGTCTGTCTGACTGACAGCAGCTCAGTGCCAGAGGCTCATTATCAAGCAGCAGCGGCCGCAGCAACAGCAACGACAACAGCAGCCGTGCAGCCTCCAGACAGCAGCATGAGGCGGACCACACGCACAACACCATACATAAACCCATCATAATGCCTTTGGTAAGTGGCAAAAGAGCCCTTTTCCTGAAATCTGTTGCTGCGAGGGATACGATTTTAAAAAAACTGAACATGAACAATCATGAGCACTCATTGAGAAGAATTAGGAATTCAAGAATGTAATTAGCAAAATCTGCAATAAGAAACAACAACAACAACAACAAGACAGTTTGAAAAGTCAATTTGTCTGCTAGGAGAATAAACTGTTCATGAATTTGTTTTAGTGAGACAAGTGTGACAACAACATGTACTCATACATCTGGCACAGTAACATCAGGACCTTGAAAGACAGACTTGACATATTGTGACATAAACTAGGAATAATGAACATGAACAATAATAAACAAGAGGAGAATTAAATTATTGTTCTGACATACCGAGCAGCTAATTCTGCTCTTTGCATCACTGACTGTGTTTTTACTGCTGTTTCTTAACAAGCCTTCGCAGCTTTTGATTTCTAACTGTGCAATGCGAACAAATCATTACAGCCGCTCAATCATCTCACTTGGCACGGAAGCACAGTAGCAGATTACTTATATAGCAAATTAGAGTTGCTAGAAGAAGCTATGAGGCTTGACATTCACTTAAAACACTCGCAAACCATCTGTACAAATTATTTTTGAGCATCTGAGGGTTTTTACGTTTTTATTGCCAAAATATCATCAAAGCCACTTTCTGCATGGAAATGATACGGCCTTGTACTAAATTACTAGAATTCCGGTATTTTGGGGGATGAAGACAGTCAGTCAATCTGTCACTTCCCGATTAAGAGTGAGAGCTTTTAGCTATAAGTCTGTTTTTCATGACAGGATAAAGACAGAAATCATTTGTAGAGCGAAAAAGAAGATGAAAATGTGCATCGTGCAGCTATTGCGCACAATTTGGTGTCTTCCAGATTGCCACTTTTATCACTACATAAAACAAATGTGTAGGAATCTGTCGAGGTGCAGAGACATACAACCAACTTCCCAAGTTTCCGAGAGACGACAGGATGTCTGATATAACGCAAACAGATGGTGCTGTACATACAGTGGGGAGTACAAACAGAAACGCATACTCTCAGCTGAACTCCTCAGCATGAAGAGCTAAAAATAATTTCATATCACAAAAATGTTTTGAGCCGAGTTGTTCTAGGAGGATTTCTCAGAGACAAAGCTATTTTTGAGGCAGAAATAATCTCATTGGTTGAGTTTAACTGTAATTGCACAAATAAAAAAAAAATCACAGGGTGAGAATTTCTGACAACCAAACAGACCTTTGTAGATCAAGTCACTATATAGCAGCTAAGTCGTTTAAGATTGAGTTTCATGATGAGTAATACATGTTTTAAAGCATGGTTGGTTTGCAATCTATAGAACAGTGAAAGCCTATTCACTATCAGAGCACTACAATT
Source organism: Sebastes fasciatus (assembly GCF_043250625.1). NCBI lineage: Eukaryota > Metazoa > Chordata > Actinopteri > Perciformes > Sebastidae > Sebastes > Sebastes fasciatus. The sequence continues at coordinate 6,310,715 of NC_133800.1, forward strand.
AAATACACATTAATGGGTGCGTTTCTGTTATATGATTATTTATTTTACAGGATTTTTATCATCTAAGAATAAGGCTGGCATTGACTTGATCCTACTGACAAGCAGGATTGAAGCCTGATTTATTTCTTTGTGCATTGGACCTCTATTGTTGTCCAAAAACTATTCAGTAGGGCTGAGTATCGGTACTCGATACCGAAACAACCCGGTACCAAGTAGTATCGAAACTTCTCCAGTCAAACAATACCTGCAATTGATCCTTTTTGTGCCCAGCTCCGAAAAAGATGACTGTTTGGCTTGAAGTCAATCACTGAGAGCGTTCTTTGATTTATTGCGACATAATTGGCTCACTACCACAGCAGCTACAACCCATACAGCCGGAATTGTCTGCCTGCACACGGCTCTTAAGACGGAGATGTCTGAACCGATGGCTTGCAGCTAATGGTGCTTACAGTGCTAACAACAGCAACAAGTGCTGACAGAGCTAACACTTAACGTGGGTGGGGACCAGAGGGTGGCCGTTACAGTTCCGCGACAATGCGGTCCCGCAATCATGGGTCGGGTCAGCAGTAACCGCTGTTTGAGCGCTGTGCAGTGCTGCAGTGATTAGCTAGCTAGTGGAATACACACACACAGCTTCGATTCACATGATGGGTATCGAATTAAGTACTCTATTGGTAACGGTATCACTTTAAGGGTACTGGTATTTGTACCGGTACTGGCATCGTCATTTCTGAAACGATACCGACCTCTACTATTCAGTGAGCCTCACCGTTTGCTTGGGTGTTCCTTCATTATCATGAACATAGGAACTGTAGTTTATTTTGAGTCACTCTCTCATACAATGTTTTGCTGCCAGAAATACTCACTAGTAATCCGCAGCTGAAAAGTCCCCACAACAGCATGATTTATTCCTGACGTTTGCTAAAAAACACAGCTAAAACCTGCCACAAACAGGGTAAGGAAGTCTGAAAGTATTGACAGATGATCTGAGCATAGTTGGAGTCTTTTCATGGGATTTGTATAAAGAATATTGCCAGACTTTTTGGCCCCTCCCACTAAAGCTCAACTCAACCAATGAAATCCTTTCAGCCTCTAGAGCAGCCTTGCACCCAGAGATGTTTGAATAACTAAAAAGTCCAATGTGCAGATGGGCACACAGGCCCTTTGTAGCCCCCTCCATGTGTTCCTTCATTGTGCCATATAATATAAGCCCAGTGTTTGTTGACTGTGTGCTGTAAACTGGCACATTGCAGACTGTAGACTGAGCGTGAGTCACGGACAAATCCTGGCAAGCTTGTTGCTCTTCAGAGCCTGCGATGATGTCAGCACAGAAACAGCCAATCAGCTGGCTACGCTCTCTGAAATAACTCCAACCCAAATTAGAGCTCAGACACATTCCTACAAAACATGCACAAGCACAGCATATGCAATCCACCCAATGCATGTAGCCATGCACAAACCAGTGGATAAACACTTGCTCACGTGAGTACTATTCAGAAAACACTGAGGACAAGCATGTTCAAGAGAAACTGTTAGCACACTCACACCTACTAAAAATACACACACCACAAAACACACACACAGACACACACACATGCACACATCCTGCCAACAGACAAGACACAGCTGTGGGCCCAGAGCAGCGCTCCAGCCAGCACAGCATCGGGCCTGCTGCTGACTGACAGGACCTAAGGGCTTTCCTGCCCTACAATAACATATTTTCATAATCATCCTTCTTGCGGCTAATAATAACCTTTTGGGGGAATTGTGGCTAAATAATGAGGGTAGCAAATGCACCTCCACTCCTCTGCTTGGAGAGGCTGGTTGGCAGAGGCCTTGAAGTTGTAAGTGGAAACACTGGATTAGAAAACAGGCTGCAAGCTGCAGGCAGACCAATCCTCTCATCCTCACTCACTTTAATAAATGTTAAGCACATCAACCTGGAGTTATTCACTCAAAAGAGTACTTGTGGTACTTGCACTTCCTCTTAAATATTTCTATATAAAAAAAAACACTCATTTGAGCAACTCAAAATCTAAATGCAACAGAACAGCATCCCATGAAGCCTTAGTGAAACACTGATTATTTTTAACACAACTAGTGGTAGGCCTAGTCTTTCAATCCTTACACAGTGGACAACAACATACAGCTATCAATATGAACCAGTTCAACCTTAATCTGTGCTATATGCCTTTGCCATTTGTTGATACCTTACATAGTTATAGTATGTGCCAAACCGATTAGTCGGTCGACCTCTACTGTGAATAGAGGTTTTCCTTTGTTTAATCCAGTTAACCAAATAGAATTTGGGGTCTTTCTATGAGATCTGTGTTGACGGTTTTGACAAAATGACAAAATGTGTGAAACCAATACAAAGTGTTAATAACACATTGGATCCCAGCATCTTAGAGAATAAATTAAATCAGTTTAATACACTGCTATAAAAGAATATTAAGTTGTTTGGGAGATGCTCATTATACGAGATCAGTCTATAAAAACACTGCAGGGAACCCTGATATATAGGAACAATTGGCCTTTTTCACAGAAGACATTTCAAGATGTAATAGTAGATACATGTAGTAATTTTAATGACTGAATTTTATTTAGCGGGAATTTCTTCTCATGATGTTTAACTTATTCAGTCTGGACTCTGATCTTATCCATCATACAAATCAGTTCTGTAATATCTCAAAGAATAATAGCTAGGGCTGTCAATCGATTTATGTATTTAAACGCGATTAATCACAAATTAATCACACATTTATCTGTTCAAAATCTACCTTAAAGAGAGATTTTTCAAGAATTTAGTACACTTATCAACATGGGGACATGTAAATAAGCTTGCTTTATGCAAACATATGTATATATTCATTATTGGAAATCAATTAACAACACAAAACAATGACATATATTGTCCGGAAACCCTAGTAGGTACTGCATTTAGCATAAAATAATATGCTAAATTCATAACATTGCAAACTGCAGCCCAACAGGCAACAACAGCTGTCAGTGTGTCAGTGTGCTGACTTGACTATGACTTGCCCCAAACTGCATGTGATATCATAAAGTGGGCATGTCTGTAAAGAGGAGACTCGTTGGTACCCATAGAACCCATTTGCATTCACATATCTTGAGGTCAGAGGTCAAGGGACCCCTTTGAAAATGGCCATGACAGTTTTTCCTCGCCAAAATTTTGTGTAACTTTGGACTTACTTAACATCCTTTGTGACAAGCTTGTATGACATGGTTGGCACCAATGGATTCCTAGGTTTTCGTATGATTCCAGTATTCACTCTAACTTTAAAACTGAGCCCACTGCAACCTAAAACTCACAAGTTGCGTTAATGCGTTAAAGAAATTAGTGCCGTTAAAGCAAATCTGCTTTAACGCGTTAACTTTGACAGCTCTATCCATTATTTAAATCAGTTCTGTAATATCTCAAAGAATGATATTTCATCAAATAATTTGTTTGCTTTGTAATTACTCTGAGACATGCCACTTTCTCACCACTCAGTAGGGTATGATCAGGTTTTCTGTGTGCATCTGCTGTTAAATTTCCAGGGCAAAATGTAGGTATGTATGTAGATCATGGATAAGGGGACAATTACAGTAGACAGTATACACAGCTGAGCAAGCATTAATATAGAGTCAATACTGGCCCCACTCCTGGCATGCAGTCGGAAAAAAGATTTTTTGCCACACTCAATCTGTAATGTGGAAAAGGACAGTAAAATAGGACCAAGGTAAGTTATGCTTGCAGATGGTGATTCACCTCCTCACTGCATTCATTATGGATGAGGTTCTCTTGGTGCTTTCATGACAGCCTCTTTCATCCCCACAGAGACCGGAGAACTTTGAACTCTCCTCTCCCTGTAGCTTTAACAGTGCTAACAGTAACAAAAGCATACAGTTTCTCTGGACTAGACATACTGTACATGACTGCTGGTAGAGCTCTCCTGGCAGTTTACAGAACATGCTAGCATGTGTGTAAACGTGTGTTCAGCAGGTCTTAATTAATGGAAGCCCTGAGGATCTGTATTGTGTTATGCATGAGAGTAAAATAGACCTATGAATATATTACCCTGTACAGTATGTTAAAGGCATGCTTTGTGTAGTAGCTGCAAATGCCAAAGCACACACACACAACAGCTCCTTTATGGGGAAATTTATAGATGACAGAATTCAGTCTGCTCTTGAAAAATGGGCAAGTGGAGCTAAGTGCGGCTTTCCAGGGAGCAATTCCTTGAGTCTGTGGTCCTTATGTCGATGGTTGTTAACGGCTCCCTCTATTGCAAAGTCAACATCCAGCATCAGTCTGTGAGTGAAATACCTCCGCTGTTGACATCGTAAGTCTGTCGGAGGAGACTTGAAATATGGCTCTCCTCGGACCACCTAGGAGTTGAACCCAGAATAAGTGCTGAGGTTTGTGTTCGAGCCGGAGAGTGCTGCAGCTTTTAGTTCAATCATAGCACCACCCTCTTGTTCTTCTTCTTCCTTCCTCTTCGGGATCAGCTTCTCTTTGTCTCACTGTGGTTCACAGTGTGGACACCAGACCAACAAGAGACCGGTCTTTGGGGCAACAGCTGATGAATCCATAAAGAGATTACTACCCTACAAAAACCCACCAACATATAAAAGCTCCGGTATTGATTGCACCCTGGTTGGACTCCTCCTTGTTTTCCACCCACTGGAGCATGCCTGGAATATGAAGTCATGAAAAGCTCTTTGTGCTCATGTTGGGAGTGATCACTAATACATGTGTAAGGTTTTAGTTTTTTTCTGCATTTCACTCAACTTAAAGGTTTTCCACCCGACCATTTTCGCTTGTCATCTCTGCTCCCACTTTGATGTTGTACCTGCATGAAGTGTTGCACAGACAGGAGGATCATAAAAGATGCAAGAGTAGCAAGAGTTTAACAAGAGAGAATGCCTTAGGAACACGGTGATGTGCCCTGCACCATCAAGTGTTTGATCTATGATAACTTTCACTGCAAGTTTCATAAAACTCTCAAACAGTGTGATATATAGTATAGTCTGCTGTCCATAGAAAATGTTCTGTGCTTTAGGCAGTGTAAGGTTCTATTGTACTGGCGCTATGTCTTTAGGTTTATGTACAGTTCAACCAGTATTATTTTAGAAGATGGATAAAGTTTATTATTAAACATGCTGTATTAATAAGTTTTAGTCTAGTTAGTAACTCGGGATAGCTGATCATGTGTGTCAATACCCATTAGGGCTGGGACGATATGCCTATCTCCCGATTTGATAATGTCACGATACTTGGGTGCCGATTCGATATGTACTGCGATTTTTAAGTATTGCAATTCTACAATTAGATATTACGATTTTTTTTTTTAACACTAGACCATTGGAAAAGTTGAATCATACACTTCCAGGGACTTTTACTTTGAAAAAGATCAAAATGTATTCAGTAAAAATGCTTGATTTTGTGTCTGTATATAGTCAGAGATGTCCTTAAGTCAAATATATCAGTTATTGCTAGTAATTATTTAATTTTTTCCAGCAAGCACAAAATCAAACAATAGACATTTTCCTCACAATTAAGTGTTATTTTCTTTTTAATTTATAAGTGACATGTAATGTTTTATACTTCTGGTGAATATAATCTAAATCAATCTTATTTCCATATATGTATTTTGTATATACTGTACAGTTTGTTAACACCGGATGTAGTCACACGTGTATACTTCCGCTAACTTCACCAAGTCCGTCTCTAGCTCTCCCGTCAGCTCCGTTCTCTTTATACATCTATGGTCAGCTCCATCGGGGCCGTTTTAATGCATTTCACATAAATGTCAATAAATGTCAGTATATGGGTGCTCTACAGTTGTAGCGTCGGCTGATTTGTCCACGGAGATGCTAGCGGCGCCTCGACCGCATGTTACCGCAATACGATAATGTTTCCAGTCCATGACAGAGTTAGACAGAGTTGCGGCTTTAGCCGTGATGCCTAGCTCTGCTTTTCCTGACAATGTGTGAAACCCAAAGTGTTTCCATACTTTACTATATGTGTAGTGTTTACCACTTTGGATTTAAAATGTGAGGGTGCAGGTCGTTTCCCCACCAGACCCTTCGCCGTTTTCCGCTTTCTCGTTCTAATAACACATCCATGGTTTCAGTTTTCTGCAGCTCTGTTTTGGTTATTGAAGCAGATAGGGCGTCAGGTTACTCAGACTGCAACAATAAAAGCAGTAACTTCCTTCTACCTCTGCAGATACTCAAATGAAGCAAATGTGTTGATTCAGGCATTAAAAAAAATCAATTTCAAAACCATGAAAAAAAAAAAAAAAGAATGGCGATACATCGGTGAATCGATTATTTCCCCCATCTCTGACACCCCATATGTTCAACAACATATTTTTCTTCTTTGGGAAGGTGTGAAAGCCTCCCACAGGACCAAATGGTGCATGAGGAATCAGGCTTAGGGCATCCCATAAGCAATCCTTGCAGTACTGTTATTAATTACCCAACAAATACGTAAACAAACAAACTGCATCACACTGTATGTATCATATTAGATATCCAATAAAAAAGACCAGCATTGGCCCTCTATACTGTATTGTGAAACTCTAAGATACCACTATGTGTCCAATCTGATGACATTAATGCCAAACTCCTTGCATTTATTCAGGGTTTATTATTGCTGATTTTATTTATCTTCATTCATTTAGAATATTAAAAAATCCGGGTGTAAAATCAGATTGTAAAAATTCAACTTGCAGTGTAAACACTGTACTTTTAGCCTTTCGATTGTATATAATTGTTTCATTAATAACTTAAAAGGGACTCAAAGTGCACAAATTCTGCAGCGTGAGAGGGGCCAAGCATCAATAAATGATGGAAATATGTTTAAAACAATCCGCTGCTTTTAAAAAAAAATACAGGTATTTTTCAATTTAATTACAAGAAAAAGAAAAAGATGAGTGATATTTTTTGTACCTTGATTAAGTTGTTTTTGTCTCCAAGAGGCCAATAGACTGGTGCGGTTTGTCTGTGAAAAACCCACTTTGAGGAAGCTCTTCACCACAGTGAACATTCAGACAAGTGGAAAGTGCTTGACACTTGCCATTAGTGTTTTCCTTGTGTCAGCGAGGCCCCCTCAGCTGCCATCACATCACAGGTTATCCCTGTGACTAGTAAACAGAACGACCTTTTGACCCCTGGCGGATGGCCACCCGCCGGCTCCGACATTCTTCACCTGCTGCACTTGGAAGGTCACTGCCTGTCATGGTTTGTGCATTTGTTTGTGTTGTCATTGTTTCCCCATGACTTTTGCTGTGGTCTGGGTGAAAGACCTGTAAAAGGTCTATTGATGTTTATTTGTTTGGATCAGTTCTGTAACACCAGTGCGCTAACATACAAATACTCATTTAACAAACATTTATGTAAACACATTCAATGAACAACATTTAGTCCGTTATTGGACACGAAGCCTATGTCAAAACCCATAAACCTCCAAAATTCAATATTGAATTATGTCCCCTGAACACTCAAATCATTCTATCTGTGAACAAAAATCTTGTCTTTTCCCAGCATTTCAGACTACCACTTTGAACTCCTTCAGTTTGAATCACACTATCAAAGACTTCAAATTAGCACAGCAATGATCCTATTAATTGACTTCATCCTGTCAAAGTATCAGGCAGAGAGAATATCTCATTTGCAGCTCAGCATGACACTGAAAAGAAAACCTCTAATGAGCGAGCCCTTTTTGTCAATAGAATATCTGCTTGATAGCTCAATTTGTCTATACAATCATATTTATCTCTGTGTATTGCTGGACAAGAGTTGTCATAGCTGTAGCACATGTGGGTCAGTCATAGGGAGGATTAATCAGTGTTCCTTATTAATGCCTCACAGGGGTCACCTGGCTAATTGGCATTTGGGGGACCTTCCTTTAGCCAGAGAGAATCAGCTGATGATGTATGTTCTTTTCAGCTAATCCTTGGCTCTGATCCATACAGCTTTGCACAAATACACCTGTGAGACTCAGAGTCTCGAGCAGCTCAATCTCAGAACCCATCGGCTATCGGTCTGACAACGGATAAGCCTCTGGGGGCAAGGGGCTATATTTCTGGGGTTCAGGTGTAGCCAGCGGATATCCAGGCCAAGACTTCCTTTTCTGCACGCTGCTCATTGTTTACACGCCGATTAGCAACTTGAGATGGGACACTGGACTTGAGAGGCGACGTGTAACACCGGATACGACCTACAGATTCTGCATATGAATGCAGAATCTGTTTATAGAGATTCCGAGCAGCTCCACCAGAGTTACCTCAATAATAAATTGAGTTGCTGGGGAATAGGAGAATGTTACTAAATTAATTTAGATCCAGCATGCAGTGCTGCTGCTGCAGAAGTATATAAACAATGTGCATTGGGCTACAAACATACATAATTTAAATTGTAAAAGAAATTCTAGGTGCTGACTACCTTGCAGAGGAGTCTTAAAACTTCCAATAACTGATATTTGTTGATCCCTTGGGGGCAGCAAAAACAAGTTGTGAGCACAACATTGTGTGTGTGGCGTTTGTCATCACCTGATGAACATAAGTCAAATATTAACTTTCTTTTAGCTTTGTTTTGGTCTCTACCAATTCTTGAGGGAAATATCTGGCTCTTTAACTGCTAAATGCTCCATTATGTTCACCAGCTAGCTGCCAGATTTGAGTGATACTCATCTGTTCATCACTACGAGTGACCCATTTGATACATTGTTATTCTAAAAAAATTATTAAAGCCGCTTTAATGTTTTGACCTTGAAAACAAACACACACAGTCATATAGTTAGTCATTGTAAATCTGAAAGTCATGTTTGCAAATGCTGGAGTCAGTAGCTGTCAAATTTTGTCGGCTGTTATGTAGAAAACTTTGATTTAAATGTACAAAAAACAATCATTGAATTCATAAACAAAGTCAGCAGTATTGCAAGACAGCTTGAACAGAAGCCACCATTCTGCAATTACACCGAGGACTTATTAAGTACACTGTGCAACAACACAGAAGCAAACAGATTAGTGACAAGCTTGTATTGACCAAGCCAACCATTCTTTTGTTTGATTTGCTCAGCAATCCTTGATTATCGGACAAAGCCTGTCCTGTAGCGGAACAATAATTAGATCCCAAGTCTCTTCAGTTTACACCACTGTAAGTGGTTCAAAGTGGATTTATAGCGTGTGTGTTTGAAATAGCAGTGAAAGAGTCTGCAACCTAATTGCTCGAAATCCATGTCCATTAATAGGATATACGCCATGACCTGAATCAAAAGCAAGTTCCACATTTATAGTGTCACATGGTTCAGTGCTGCAGTTTACTGCTGTTCATGCTGTGGTCTTCATGCAAATATTGCAACACGGTAGAGATAATGGATTTCTCTCTCACACATACAGTATTCAAAAGTACAGCATCCATTAGAGCCGTTTTAAAGTTAAAATTAAAGTCAACTCTTTCAGATCTGAAAATTGACCATTAGAATAACACAGCTTATGAACTAATTATTTTCAAAGTCGGAGACCAACTCATTTCAACTCATACTGTAGGGTTATATGTGAATGCACTGTTGTCTTACAGCAAGAACATCCTTACTGCTGCTTCCTGTACATAATGGAGGGATGTCACAATACCAGAAATTTAGTAGTCGATACCAATACCAGTGAAATTCCACGATTCCTGATACCCAATACAATGCCACGCTAAAAAAAACAAAAACAAAACAATAAATCTGACGTATTTCAAAATACACTCCATTAGTGTTGTCACGGTACTGGAATTTCTAACTTATATACAATACCTTGAAAAATATTTATATTCTATACAGTTTGATACCACAGGGAAAATTTTACACAACATTGAGGGCATTCAATTTTATGACAATTTTTTTTTATTTCTCTCCATTGCTGACGGAGAGAAGAGAGACCAGAAAGTGCAGCTGGTACACGTGTATCATTACTGTGGAGAATGAGTATTGAAACGGTTTCAAATATTCAGTATCAAGATTCATTATCAATATGTATCGATACTACAATATTTCTGACAACACTACGCTCCTTTGTTACCGATTTCATACTTTTTTTGCAAATTTATTATTAATCGCTGATAATCCGCCTCAAAAACTACATTTTACAATTACATTTGAACACATCATAATAATGTTATAATTTACCTTCGCCCAATACTAATTTTTAATGAATAGACATCAAAATGTAACTCAATGCAACCTCCGTCCATACATTAGCTGTTGGCTTTGTTATTTAGCCGAGCAGGACTGTGCTTCCCTCCTGCTGATAACAGCTAACGTTACTAGCTCTCCTCCTGCAGATTTCACCACAGATTTGTTGTTCACAGTGCAGCATTATCAGGGACATTTTCTATCGTCCCTGGAACGATGTTAGTCTCAAGCCCTGATCCCCGGTAGAAAAACGAATATCTTCACATTTTCAGAATTTTGGCATTGACTTGGTACTGAAGTATCGGTTCTCGTGACATCCCTTACAGAATGGACACTAGTACGGACACAGTCTCTACCTCTTCCTCCATCAACTACTCCTCCAATGACAGGGGTGCCAGAGTCGGAGGAGAAATGTAGGCTGGCATCCAGCTCTGAGTCACTCTCTATGTTTGTGATGGTCCAACCTGCCTACTAAAGAATGATTCCTCCTCAAATGAGTTCTTATTTTAGGCAGATGTCCTCACAAAGAAATGCCAGTTACTTTTGTCTTCATGACAGAAAAAAAACTAATCATTGCTGGATTGTGGATCATTTCCACCAACAGAGTGACATCTTCCAAGTTGCCCACAGTGGCAGAAACAATCCACCTTTACACTTCTTCCTATTCCCTCCTCAGCCGTGCTCCCTCTCATCTCCCCTCTGCAGTCTCTGTGGTCTGTTTAATGAGCTCACCCTGAGCTGTGTTTAAGCTCATTAACCTTTGTGGGTGGTGAGTCCCACTGAGAGGGGAAGCCATTGATACACAAGCAAAGATATAAAGAGGGAGGGTTTTTTACACTTCAAACACACAGCGGTTTAAACGTATTAACATTCTGCAAATTGTACTTAAAAATATTTGAGAATTCTTCATAGATCTAAAATGGCAAGAATTTGAACTGTTTCATAATTTGTTGAATAAAAAAGCAGTTTCAAACAACTTGATTTGCAATGGGAACCTGACATCTATTAACTGTCTTACTACTGTATGCGTTACACAAAAACTTGATTTCCCCTTACATTTCCTTTCAGGGTATAACTCCCATGAAAATGTAAACGCAAATAAAATCTGATTATTGAATGTACATCTTTTAATGGAAATAAAACATTTGATCGACTGAAAGAATGAGGCTAAAGCTTCATGTCCCAGGCAAAAAATGTCCCTCACCACTTAATGATCCATGTAGAATACATGGAACCAGTTGATAATCCATATAGAAGACATAGAACTAGGGAGCATGCAGCATTGTCCATGTGTTGCAGTGTAGAGCTAGTTAGTCATAGTATGATAAGGAAAAACATGAAATCAGACCGCTGTTTTGCTTACATACTTTCAAACAGCATGTCTTCACTTGAGAAAAGCCTTTTAGGATGAGAACTAGTCGTGTTTGCCAAACGTAACTCTATCTTGGATAAAGAGTTTGGCTGGGGTTGCTGGAGCGTAAACTTCCCAAATCCAGTAAAATGCAGGAGAGAAACCCTAAACAGCATCCAGGCCAGCTTCCATGCAGTGGGGGAATACTACACACTGGATGTGCTAGTCGTGAATGGGGCTTTTTTGTTACATATCTGTAACCCACCCCCCAAGCTAATGCAGTCAGCTAATGATATGCTCCTTGGCCTTGAACGCTGGGTTACCAATGTAGCTAGTAAGCTAGTTAGCTCAACATGATAACAACCGTGCCTCACATTAGAGCAGATAAAAACACAATTTAATCCATTCCTTGCACTTTTGCTGTTGTGTTTTGGGGTTTTGGAAAGGCTAGAAAAAATCTTTAAATGTGTATTGCTCTTACCACAGCCCCATGCACCAGGTGTATGTGTAGAAATCCAAATGTTGACAGACATGCTGGCTGCTTAACTGTAATTGGACAATTGCTGTTCAGGATAGGGGGTTAGGGAATAGTCAGCTGCCCAGCATGGTGATTAGAGCCCAGGTTCGACCCAAGCCTGATTAAATATGTAATAATAACGGCACTGCATTTGTTTCGTTTTTGCCATCTACTGAAGACAGGGAGTATTTTGAGCAGCCGTAGACCAATTAATCGACCAAACCGATTAATCAGCAGCAATAGGACGTTTTACAAACTATCGTTATCAGTTGAACTGGGCTCCGATAGTGGGCGATGTCTGATGGACAGTCTCCCCCAGTCACATTGGGACATACATCACCTTTGTGTATGGAGCCTCCATACACAAAGTCAAGGTAGAGGGGGAGAAAAAAAGTTATCTGTCAGATCTATAACGCATCACTACCAGCTCTTTGTCCACGATACAAGACAGGTAGACAGGGAGGAAAAGAAATCATTCACTGTTATTTTAACTTGCCTACCAATTTGGTGTTCTCTCTTCCAAATCATCCAGCCATGTAACTATCCATTCATGAAATGAAATATCACACTTTAGGATCTTCCTAACCCCGGGAATATTCACCAACCTTAATGGTTTGTAAGAGTGGAATTTAACAACATGCAACAGAAGAAGCCATAAGTCATAAGCCACAGAACTGCACATCGCCCATTGTAAATAATAAGAACATATTCCAACAATGTAATCCACCAAATCACATTTCAGATTCAAATTCACAGTGATATAAAACGGTTTAATAAAAACGGCATATGTAAAAGTAGCCAACTAGGTTGCTGCAGAAGTAAAGAAGATATTGGCCAACTAATCGGCTTTTCCCCGCTCCAAACTGTCATTATTATATGGGCCTTAAAGATCGGTCAACCTCAAATTTTGAGCAAAATAAGGATGAATAATAAGATACTTTCACACACAGACAAACACACACACACACATTGAGTCACCTAGCATTGGACTGTTTCCAGTGAAATCTTGAAGAAGCAGGAAGTAGGCATGAGAAGTGAGAATGGTGTCAATCCCAGGGTGTAATATTCTCATATTTGGTCAAATAAAAATTTGAAGTGTGTGTCAGCCAGACGTCAGACAGCCTTCATCTGTCATTCTACGGTGTGAACGAAGGAGAGAGGATTTCTTTAGCTTCAGAGGTAAAAACCACCAGACGCATCCTCCAAAATAACACAGGTCGAGCATGTATTGTTCTTCATCCTCAGATCAGACAGAAGTTGCAGTTTTCATTCTGCTCAATTTAGTTATTTTGTTACACAAACAAACAATCCTGTACTTCTTGCTTTTCAGCTCATCTTACTCCATATTTTTCTCTCTCTTAGTGACTTTGAACAAACACACATTCATACAGACACTTCCACTAACGGATTATGTCAGTGCACAGACAATAGTAGTAAAAGCGTGTGAAGTGCATTAGCTGCGGTTCTGACATAACATGCTCCATTACCAGCTGGCATCATGCCCTGTTTTAGAGCCTCATACCATCCTCCCACCACACCGGGACAAGTAGAAACGGGAACCTCAATTCACTTCTGACCTTTGACCTCTGAAATACAGCAGCTGAACATAGTTTATTTCTCATCCCTTTCTATAAAAATGTCTACAGCAGTTTTTCAAGGCAAACAACATTAAAAGGAAAATACATTAAGTCATTCATTTAGCAGTATTCAGACATGTTGCTACTTGATTTCGGTCTGGTTAGCACAGGTTAGATTGCTGAATTTGTATTCAAAATCCAGAGATAAGTACTTGGATTTACTCTTGGAACTACTTTGTTATTTTTCATTTTCCCTGTTGTCTAAATGGTAAATGGAATGCATTTATATAGCGCCGTATTACCTTACCGGAAAGCCCTTTATAATTTGCCTCTTGTTCTTGCCGAAGCACACGCAGACAAGCGGAGCCAGGGATTGAACTGCCAACCTTGTGATTAAAGGACACCCCGCTCTACCTCCTGAGCCACAGCCGCCCACACGTTGTGTTTCTCAGCACATCCCTTTCATATCAAATTAGCAGGGACTAAAACATCATTGTTACATAGCTATTGTGAAGTAAATAAGTGGCATACATATTAAATGAGTACACAGATTGACAGTGGAAAAAAGATATCCCTCCCGTCACTCTCTATACTCTCCCACCGGGACTTGTGGTTTAATGCTTACATGTTTCTTCAAGAAAGCCTGGTTGTTTCCATCCCTCTGTCTCTTTCTGATTGTCTTTTACAGCCACTGCTCCCTGGGGAGGAAGCCGTCATATTGTTTCTCCCTCCAGCAGATGCTCTCCTCCTGCCGTAATCTGTCTGCCGCTGAGCCAATATTATTAGGCGCTGATTTTTACAGGGGGTGGGGGGGAGTGAGGGGGGGTTGCATATTCACATCTTCACAGCTCAGTTCACTTATTCGGTGGCAGAAAAGGTTAAGAGCTAGTGAGACCGGAGGAGAGGATTAGTGCTGTGAGAATTGCTTTTTATTACTGTTAAGGTCACAGCCATATTTAAAATCCATGAGAGAGCAGCGTCGGTGGATATGTGGCCAGATGGGAGAGCTTGTCTCAGCGCCGTGCTGCAGAATCAGCTCTGACTTTGATTTCATTAAAGAGACACTGCGAGGCTTCTTATGAATACAATATAACCACGTAGGAGCGGGAGATAACCGCAACAATGGTATCAGCAATCACTGGAAATCAAAGTGTATTCACATGGAGAGGAGCAAAGATCCTGTTTGTGCCATGTGATATAATGGTCTGAAAAGGATTACATCATCGTTTGGGATGTAGGTGGGGGGGCTGAAGAGAGAAGACTTGGACTGCCACCTGGTGTCCGTCTCACCAACTACACCCTCCTCTGATCTAAAACCACCAGTGTTGAAACAAAGCTCCCTGTGGGTGCTGCTGAATGAGAACATTTGTTCTCCCAGACGCGCTGCATGAATTACCAGCAGCAACGCTCCTCTATGCTAGATGAAACAGGAAAGTGTCCGTACACAGGGGGAAGAGTGGCAGCCATAGTTTTCCATATGAGAGCATGGTAAATGGTGCCTGCACAGCACCCATACATCCTCTGGCGGAAGTGTTGCCATTGCCAAGATGCCATTAGACAGCTGCTGCGTGGTATTTGCAGAACTGCAGCATAATGACGCAGAGGGCTGCGTTTAGTGCTTGTCATTACTTGGGGATTAGGACTCCCCTTTCAAGTCGACACATCTCTGAAGATGTGTGCAGCCACGAGGGAGCCATCGGGCCTCGTCTGACGATGAGACGGCAACATGTTTTCACATATTTCCAGCAAAGCGAGCGTGTTTGTTTGCAGCCAAATCGGGAGCAAATCTCAGAAGAGCCTCTTAATGGCACTTATGAACTAATAGCAAAATGGCAACTGCTACCTCAGTGTGTGTCTGCAAGAGACACTCTGCCATAGCAGCGTGAAGCCTGTTTCTGCCCTACCTACTAATCATTTGGTTCCTGTGGCAATTAACATTTTCATTGTCCTATCTCAAAGAAAAACCTAGTTGAATATTCAATTAATTACACATCATTATAGAGATGCTTATGTGACATTAGTGAGGTGAAAACAGCAGATGACTAGAATAGAGTATAAACTCATGTCTTGTTGGGTGGCAACCAATGCGAGAAACACTTGATGAGCCTCTAGTGGCTTGAGGTCATTTCAAATAGACTTTCTATACACAGCTTAACGTTTGATTTAGCTTGTGTTTCAGGGCACATACATAAACTTTTAAATCTCGTAGCTATCAGATCTTCTTGATGCTGAGAAACTGAAGCAAATGGATGTCAAGGACCTTACTTTAGGGCACCCACCCAGCAATTTTTGCCATTTGATTTGCCAGGGTGTCCCAGCTGGTCCAGTGAATTTTCTGGGATCCTCAGATTACCACCACCCATTAACTGGAAAGGTCAGTACCACCAAAAGAAAATCTCACTTAATCCTGATGGTATTGAATCATGCAGATAGTTTTGTTTTGAAATATCCTGCTCTGATTCTCAAGCAGCCCTCTCAATACGATGGAGCCAATAAGATTGGTCTGTGATGCTCAAAGAACTAAAAATGACAATTATAAAAAACACTTAACAGGAACATGTCTTTCCAGAAACAGGGTCCTGGCCACTCTGGATAATCCACAGACCTCACCGTCTTTGCCAGAACTACTTTCTACCTAAGAAATAGTCCATATTATCCAGAGTAACTGTGACACTTCACAAGATGCTTCTGCTGATATTTTTAAAAGCAAATTTTCAATGCTGTGACCACCACAAAATGACATTCACATTCATTGAAAGATAAGATAAGACTTTATTGATCCCCAAAGGGAAGGTCACATGTTAAAAGGAGCACAAGAGATGGACTACGAGGTAAATAAATGAAATGAAATAAATACAAATACAGCTAAAAAGGTGCAGTCAGTAGAGTGGAGATCTCCACCAGATGTGCAACAGCCACTGCTTTAATGTTTGATTGGATGAATACAACCCACAATTGGCTAACCGCCGGTCAAGCCTGCAAGTTTATTGGACCGTTTTTTCACTCGCACGTCTCACACAAAAAATAAGTCTAATGAGTCAACCATTTTCCCCAGTGTGTCTCTGCGATGCAGTCATCAGCGGCTGAGCGGCAGCAATGCAGTCAACAGTGTGTGTAGTTTCGTTAACTGTTAGCTGATAGTCAAACACACCGTCCTAAATAATCAAAGTGAGCAAACAGTTTTCCCTGTATTCGAAAGCACATACTATTCATACTAAGTATGACATAAAATTGAGTATGTAGTGCGGTCACAATGCATAATATGTGGATTTTGTGTACGAGAGAAATGCCCGGATGTATATTACATTAGCAAGAATTTCTGAGTATGAGACGTGAGCTTACTACACATTCTCAACTGCCCCACAATGCATTGAGTCTGGGTGCCTTGAAACCGGACGTCAGTCAGAGATTTTGGGCCAGGATAAAAGCTGTTAATGTGTGTCACATTATTAAGTTTTAACATGTTTTCATGCAAGAAAATAAGCGTTTAGATTCCCAATATGTGGTCAGTTTATCCAAATAATACCTATTTGGAAATTTGCTGCGATCGTTTTTCGGAAACGCAGCTGGGTGCCTTAAGACCGGCCCAGCTGTCACTTGAGTGTACTTCATTGTGAACAGTGTACTCAGCTGTGGGATCACTTGCGGCCTCTAACGGCCGGGGGCGGGTTAAGAGTAGCGAATGAGGAGTCAGTCAATTAATGGCAGTATCAAACAGGTAATAAAAGGTGTTTTGAGAAAGTGTGAGCCACTGCAACCACGAGAGGTCCTTGAGCATGCAGCCATAAATGAGCACCCTAAATATTGTGCAGTTTGGTGGATCAGTATGAGAAATTAGCCGTGGACAGACACAGAGATGCACACACACAACCAATCTCATTATCTTCTGACAGAGATAAGAAATTACGGAATTTTAAGGGACATTACATTAAAAATCACAGTACCTTAGACTAAATAAGAATATTGTGCAAACATTTCTGCAAAAGATGATGTATATTATGTATAATGCAAGCAAAAGTACTAAGGAGCAAGCAGAAATTTTACAAAAGGATATCTCAAAACCTGAGCAAATTAAATTATCTGCAGGGCCAATAAAGTTAAATGAGAATATGTTCGTTTTTTGTTTTATAATTTGGTTGTACCTACCCTTTAGAATTAATCAAAATGATGATATGCATTTGGGGTGCAGACATATTGGGGGCACTGAACCTGCTTTGGCCATTAGCATTTTATATTCATTGAGTCCACAGCCCTGCACTGAGCACTGTCTGAAATGTAAAAGCAAAATTGTCTCTTGAATGCACAAGAGTGGTTTTGAAGTGATTTTCATCACTTTTATATTTTTTGAAGCACTCGCTGGTTGAGAGATCCCAGCAGCACCATAAACTATGTCGTCCTGGACCTGCCACACTGCTCATTCTCAAAGAAAATGTAGCAGAACTAATAACTCCAAATATTAGTTCAATCATTCACAGCGGCTAACTGCCAGCTCTGAACACTCCACAGGCAGAGATATTTCATCCTTGCTTTGTGATTTCACAGCCACCTCGCAAATGCTGCTTATGATCTCATTTCGGTTGCTAATGTATTCCCGTTTTTCCGACTCGCTTTGTTCTCAGGGTGGAAAGTGTTTAGTGTGCCAAAGTAATGATTTCTGAAAAGTGGTGTTTACAGGCTTGAATGGGAGCACCAAAAGCAGAGTGAGGGAGGCCTTGAAGCTGCATGTAAATCTAATTAGGTTTTCAATCTCAGCTGGTGATTTCTGCCCCTTTTTCAGCCTGGACATCCTAATAAAGATGACTGCCATGCAATTCAGGTTTTACAGCAGACATGGCCACAAATTAAGGAAATCGTTTGTATACTATATATCCTGTTTAGCTGAATTTGTCACAGAGCATGACTAACGCATTTCATTCCTTTACAGCCTCTTGTATGGGATCTGTCTCACATGCGCTCAAGATTTTATGGATCTATTTGTGTAAAAGCTCACTAAATTAAGATTTTTGACATGAAAGAGAGAACCCTATTCCGTAAAGCGAGGAGGAGATAAATGTGTATATATTTTCAAGGACAGTGGTCATTTGCATAGATAAACTGTATTTAAATAGCTGATGCAAAACCACAGTGCGAGATGGTTTTGTTTTCTTGCAACACTGCGGTTAAAAAAACAAACAAACTAGACAGAACAAAGAGACAAGTTCAGAAGAGTACACTCAGTCATAGCATGAAGTGAGGCGACGCTAAAATTGTTATTCAGGTCAAGTACTGTACTATGCTACTGAATGAGCACATTTTAATAGCGCAGGATCCCCGAGGCAACAAACTCCATTCACATTCCAAACACGGCGGTTTCATTTACTGACCTTGAAGAGTCTTGTTTATACAAATTGAAATTAAACGGCAAAGAGGAAGAAAATCATTCCCTGGTTTAATTTACCTTCATGAAGTAAACAGATCACACAGGGAGAATATTACTTTGCCCACAAACTGAGATAATGAGCATTATTCCATGACAGGACTGCTTACATATTCAGTGCATGGTCACGCCAAAGGGCCCGACCTGTGGAACAAAGAAGAAAAACATCTCCCATCTGCAAACTAGTGGAAAATGTGCACTGGAGTGTTATGATTTGTAGTCTTTGGGTTTTAATGTCTATAAAAGTTGCTGTAATGGAACTGGTTGGGTGGCGGCACAGCCGAGGAGGGACAGCATCTCCAGAGCTGGCTGTAAAAGCCTGGGTCCCAAAGGTCCTCTATATGTCACCCAGCTCTGCATCTCTTCGCCCCCTGCCGCACACACAGGCCAACCTTTTGAAATGTCAGCGCGATAAAACCCGATGGATTCAATGTGCTGGACCTGGTGGTGTCAAACGCCATTAGTTTTAATCCTATTTGCGGTGAAATTGCTCTTGAAAGGTAAAGGGATCTATAACTGTCTGGGTCCCTGGGCTAGGCCATTGTAAATCTCTCTGTGTGCTGATGACTCCTCTCCGCAGGTTTATAGGGTTGGAATGAGAGTGTCTACATGCTGTGTGGAGACGTCGTGTCCCAGAGAACTCTTGGCTAAGTAATGGAGCTGTAGTGGATTGTGGGAGGCCATGCATCTCACTGCACAGTGGTGTATTCCAGTCGCTGAGAAAAGAGCTGTCCTTTCCACTCTGCCGCTCCCCGTTTGCGAGGGCCAGCGGCGCAAAGAGATTCATTGGTACTGTGATGACTCTATATGCTCTGCTTTGCTGTGGCCCCTTTAAACTCAAATTGCTGCTGTTCACTTCTCTTTGCTCCATGACAGAGATGTGCAGAGGAATAAAGAGCAACATTGTGCAATGGCAAATGTTCACTATGGGAGAACAGAATTCAATGAATGTAAAACAAGGGGAAATATATGGTGGGATGAAATAGTGTAATACAAAACTAATACAAAAGGATGTATGTTTACAAATAGTGTAATGGAATTTGGGGATTTTCAGGGTTAACTTTTTATTCTACTACATTTGAAAAAGGTAGAAAAACCCTGGAGGCACAAATAATCTCATGGGTTCAATTAAACACATTTTCTGTTTTAGTTACATCTGACTTTGAGCCAATGAAAAATACAAGAGTTTAAAATTTGTTTGCCTGCAAATCTCTCTAGTACAAATGCTGATAGTATCTAACTATAAAGCGAGGAATCTCTTTCTGTGTATTATTTGCATATCTCGAGTAGTAGACTGTCGCAATAACCGCAATATCGCAATACTATTGACAAGCCAACCACAGGGGATGGCAAGCAACCGCCACAACCGCTATGTTCACGTTTTGTCTTTTTTTAATTCTCTGTGGTGGTAGCGCCACATTTTGACACTTTGCTACAAACAGCGGCAGCGTGACGAGGCGCAGAGCGTCTATTCTGCGCTGAACGCTGCACGTTTGGTGTTTTTTTTCTGGTTGCCGTGTGTTGAAAAATGTTCAATTTTGGGTACAACACTGCGCTCGTCACTGTCACTTTACCCAGCCGTCGAATCACAATGGAGGAGGGGCGAGACAAATACCACAATGACCAACCTTCACATCCTACATTTAGCTACAAGTGCTGAACTACAACAACAATTAATGCACATAGGCCGGCAAGTGTCTCAGCTGAAAAAAATACTACACCCCATTGCCCTTCTGTAGAATAAGCTTATTTATATATCACTAAAATCAGGGTAAAATAAGTAATTTGCAAAAAGAAAAAAAAAATACTAAGCTGTTGAGCCAATGAGAATTTGGTGCAATTTGGTCACGCAACACGTTCAATATTAATGAACTTTGAATAAACAAGCACACAGCGCTCTGTTCAGCAGCGGGGGCAGGGCTACAGGGCTCTGCACACTGAGACGAGCATGTCGTTTGCAGAGTGTAGACCGCTCACTTTTGCTGCTGGATGCTGGATATAGCCTGCTAACGCTACATGAATGCTGTATAACGTCACAACCACACTTTTCTTTCACTTCCCTGGGTCAATGAGCACGAACGGAAAGCCTACAGAACAGCACCACTCTGCCACTGCAACTCAAATTGTGTAAGTTTGCCATACTAACTTATAACTTTACTGCCGGCAAACTACCTCCGCTAATTAAATCCATGCTCTACTTTAAAACAGTGGTGGGTATTTCAAAGCAAGGGACTAATACGAAAATGACCTCCGCTAAGTGTATTTCGCCAATGTTTCTGAATGCAGCTTAACTGAGGAGGTAAGATGACAAAAGATGTGAAAACCTAGAATTAAAACATGAATTGTTCTGGTTCTGTTCACTTCAAGCTTCATCAGGCAGAACATGTGCAGAGCTGACTTCTAAAAAGTTTGAAATAAGCCATAATCAATTAGTTTGAGTGAGCATTAGAAACTGAGAAGACTTAAGTATTATTTTTCTTGCTATGTACTAGTGCAGGAAATCTGTCACTCAGTCTAGAAAAACTCTTCCAGCAAGTTCATAAAAAAGCTGAAATGTTTTGCAGTAGCATATTTTCTCCCTTATTTGAGGAAATAAAACTATTAGGAGCCACTAACAGACAAAATGACTTGTTTGTGGAAATTTAAAGTGATAGCCTCAAGGTGGATCTTGAACAGATACGTATATTTTACTCAGTAATATTAACAAAAAATAAATAAAAAATACAGTTTCTAATCATGCCCAGGCGTGAGGCATTTACCTGAAGTCGTAAGTAGTATTGCTTACTTCAGACTAGATAATATATTTTATCTAAACTAGTCCAACAACATTTTAAAATCAAGCATAAGATCATCCAGCTCACTTAGATAACGTTTCAGCAGTGTAGTATCTAGTCCCTATGCAGCAGCAACAAACATCCTCTGGTCATATTGTACTGTATGTCTGACCCACTTCCTCTCTGAGACAGAGAAGGATGCAGGGAGCTGCTTTCCACTTCCTGATTCTATGATGAATGTGGTTTCCGGTGTGAGATTGACACCGTGTCTATATGACTGTTAGTTGATTCAGAGTAAGAATAACAAAAGTCTGCATGGAAATAAATGCATACGGGTGAGTAGAGCAGAGAATGCAATAAAAAAGGTAGTATCAGTGCAATCAGTGTATATTATCCTCATACAATGCTTGAAAAATGAATTCATTTGAGGAACATGGGGATACTTCAGGTCAGTTTAGTCTGGGTAAAGTGGCCCTGACCTTTACTCTCCCTACTACTTAGGGGAATTCAAGATATGTTTCTTTGAGTAAAAGCCTAGTCCAAACACTTTAAATGCAAATGTGAAATGTGTTTGCTGGAAACATAGGGCAGTTTTGGGTTTCATGCTTCGGCTCTCCTTTCAGCATACCTAACACTGATTTGGCCGCGTCCACTGTCACCCCTGCTGCTGAACACTATCCAAACAGTGCACTGCACAACTCAAGGAGGACCGCAGCTGCTGACTGCATTGTGCGGCCGACCTCATCATGCCAGCCCATCATGAGTGGCCTGCTTGTTTGTATTTCCGTGCCATCTCTCTTGCGGTCATGATTGCATTTGAACCGCGGCAAAAGTAGCGTCAGGAAGAACAAGTCGGGCATGTCTGTCTCTCCCTCTCCCCGATGTCCTATAAAGTCCACAGTTTCAGTGCACAGATGCTGCACAGCCGCTGAGGCTTCCAGGAAATCATCACTGGCTGGGAAGAACAACATCCTGTGGCTGTGGGTGAGCCTCTCCCTGTGTTTGTGTGGTTGCCAATGCTACGCAAGTGTCCCTGTGTGTTAACAGGGGCTAATATGAGCCAAACATGAAGCGTGGATGTGAGGACACACCGCAGTCACAGGCCACAAGAGTATACTGCGGTGTCATGGTAATGTAACTAAACCCCTCTAATTTAGAATATCAAGGGAGGGCCTCTGAACACCAGACGGTCCCTCTGCTCTGCAGCCTCGTATCACTGCAGAGAGTTTCAGGTTTTTGGACTCTGATGTGATTCTGTGCAAGCGGGCTTTTCTGGCAGGCGTGCATGCACTGCCAGACCAGAGAATGCACAAGAGGGAATTTCCACCATCCCAAAATGTTTATCTAGGCCTGGGTTGGCACATGCACAACACAGCAAAAGCACATGACCTCAGCAGCTACAGCCGAGGATGAGCCCACAGCCGTATTTGCATTGCGAGCGAGCCATAACTAGACCTCTCCGAAGGCAAAATGAAAAATCCTCACACCTCGCTGGCATGTAAATCAATTGTGAAAACAAAGCATTTTTTCCAGTGAGTTAACGAACAGCTATTAAATGTAACACAGAGAGGAATGCACGGCGTCACAAACCTAATCTCATTTAAACCTAAATCATTCAGATTGCAGTGTCAAATGTATTCAAATTCAAAATCAGACATGCAGGCAGATCTTGCCACCGTTGTACATGACACTGAATAAAGTATTTCTGTTGCTGCATGCTTGGTGGGTGGAAGGAACAGGGGGGGGCTGAGTGTACCGAGAGGTGGAGGTGTATTGGGGTGCAGCAGATACTTCCAGGGTAATTTAATGAGGCTGGGAATGAAAACGTTTCATCCACAACCTTGCTGTCTATCATCTGCATGACTCTCGTGCAGACAAACAAATAGAACAGGAGAGATCATTTACTCGCCGCCTACGTATTGTTTGTTTGGATTGTTCTAAAGACTCGTGACATTTGGTGATTCTGTTCAACTCAGCTCCATCTGTTGGAATTTAAATTTATGTGGAATTGATGTGGCTCTGTGAAGCTCAATGAGAACAGCTTTAAGGTTGTTTTTCATTGTCTAGGGCCACAGATATTAAAAAGGATTTAATGTGCGTACTGAATGGGTTAGGTCATATGAATGGAATTTGAATCTTATTATGTTTTTACCTAATATTGGTAACATTATCCTTATATCTTTTTATATCCAAGTAAATAACAAATTAAGTGTGCAGCAGCTGCTTTTTATCCATGTTCTGTATGACAAAGGAAACAGCTCTAACCTTAAAGGTTACACTCATTTTTAAAAATCACATCTTACTTAGTGTTATCTGCAACCAACAATTATTTGAATTATCAATTAATCCAACAATTACTTTGATTGTTATGTAAAATTAAGAAAATAGTGACAATGACAATAACAATTTCTTAAGTCCAAGGTGATGTCTTCAAATGTCTTATTTTGCTAAACCAATACTTCATTCACAATTATATAAAACAGAAAATCAGCAAATCCTCACATTTTGAGAACCCAGAACCAGAGAACGGAGTGGAGTTTTTACTTGAAAAAGACTCAAATAACAAATCTATTATCAAAATAACTGCCAAATTATGTTCCTGTTGCAAAATCAGCATCAGCTTTTAGAGCAGATATGTATCAGCCTCTAAAGTCAATAGAGGTTCAGTGGCTTGCTAAAGAGAACTGCGACAGATACTGAAAAACACCTCAGCTGGCTGTGTTCCCTTAGTTATAAATACATTATAATATACATTGAATATACCTGACTGAGGTAGTTCCACTAAACTGCAGTCCTTGTTGACTTCTTAACAAGTCCAACCATTTATAACGAAACACTGACCTCGAGTGGTGGTCTGGATACACAACACTCTGACTGCACTACTGCACTCTCTTAGCTCTCCATTATAAAACAGAAAAACTGCTGTAGGTGATCAAGCTTTGACTCGCTTGAACTGAAGTATAGTAACTGCAATATCTTGCTAAACCAAAGTGATACCACTTTGGTCACATCATCAGTATGCTCAGGTGAAAGTGATGCTGTGGAACCCGAGAGAAAAAAAGAGAACACGTGAAGCTGACAACCAGTGTCATAATTCATTAAACCGACCAAATATCTTGTACAGTATGTGAGTTATTTCCCGTCTGTCCCCAGAATTGTCACTGATATAAGCAGGTTTTTAAGGCAAGTGATGTTAAATGTTATTTCATGTAGGAAGAAAACTGCAAAGGCAAAAAAAAAAATCAGGCAGGGGCAGCAGGGGGCAGCATCTATCCATCCTGTGCATCATAGTAATCCTAACATCAGCCACTGCACTGTTCTCTGCTGCTGTATGAGATATCTACTGAGGCACATGCAAACATACAAAACACACAAGCAAATAAAGAAACATCTTCACCAATTTGACGAGTCACGACACATGAAAACATCAATTTGACGACATATGCAACAGCATTAAGAAAAAGCACTGCAAGAAGCTCGCAACAAGGAAACTGTTTCCAGAGGACGCTAAAAAGTGATGCACACAGCTGGGACACGCTTGCTGTTGCCAAGTCGGCTATCCCTCAGTTGTGTTGGAAAATGACTCAATTTATTTATTTTTTGGGATATTTTAATATTCTGATGATTGTATCTGCTGTTAATCTAGCATTAGCCTTTTGCTTATTTTCATAATAATAACTTCATAAGCCACAAACCACGGTAACAACAAGCATGTCCAAGCTGTGTGCATCACTTGTTAGCGTCCCTTGAAAACAGTTTCCGTTGTGTTGTGAGCTTCTTGCAGTGTCAATAGTGGATCTACGGGGTTGCATAGGGTGGCAGCTGCCACTCCTAAAAAATGCCTTGCCAGCCCAGTTTTGGACAATCTAATTAAACAAGCACTAATTCGCAATAGTTGCGACCACGTACGTGCATGGATCCGTGCGTTCATGCCTTCAGACACACCCACACACACAGCCTCGCCAACACTATACCCCCATGGGAAATTTCAGGCTCCTAGGGCGAAAACTGTGCCCGCCAAATAACGTTTTTGTGGCCGACCGACTGATGAACAGAGCAAGCTACAAAGCTGCTGGTTGCAGCTAAAAATATATATGAAATGTGAAAAGTTCTGGCTGACGCAAAACTCTGATGTCCAAATGCAAGTAAATGCAGAAAGAGTTGTCGCTAGGTCTCCCAGCCCCTGCAGATTTCTGTGAAGCCTCTCGGTCACGTCCGCACACAATGACTGCTGATGGCATTCTTTCCTGCTAAATATGTGTGTAGGGTTGCCAACTTCCACTAGTAGAAATACAGAACGGCTGCAGAAGGACTATAGGCGGGTTGTTTTGTTGAAGTGTGTTTTGTTTAGTAGTAGTAACTTGTGTTTGATTTTGTGAGGGACAGATTAAACCCGACTAAACCCAAATATTCACCGATGCTTACAACTGCTCATTCTGCAAGCAAGTGTCCACATTTTAGATCAGTCATGCAAGTGGAACATACACAAGCACCCAGTTTAAAAGGCACTACAATCACTCGCTCCAAGACCCAAACAAAAAGCCACAAAAGACAGCAATGCAGTGACAGTTCATTCAAAGCTTACCAAACAGTTTGTACTTCAAACCCATTTTCAAATATAAGCTCACAGACAAAGTACTTTTGCAGTTTAATCAGCATTACTGGATAAACACTGGATGGCAACACTAAATATTAGGGATGCATCGATACCGATACCGGATCGGATATCGGGCCGATGCTGACTCAAATAGCTGGAGCGGGTATCGGTGACAATGGGGCCAATCTATTAAATTCAATTCTATGTTTATATACTATATACATTACATACTAGAATTTGAATTCCTGTTTAAGTTTTGACCAATGTGTTGCTCCATTAGAAAGTTTTACACTTGAATTGAAATCTGTTAGTTTTGAAGATTTTTTTGTCAAGTTGCTGGTGTATGATTATTATTTTAATAATAAATAACAATTCAGTGAATTTATATCTGCGTATTCATTTGTCACAATTAGGTTTCGGTACTCTGTATCGGCCGATACTCAAAGCCCCGGTATTTGTATCAGTATCGGTACTGAAAAAGTTGGATTGGTGCACCCCTACTAAATATGTGGCTTCACAGAGTATAAGTGACACAATGGGGGATTATCGTCTTTATATGTAGGAGCCAATTTAAACCCTTAATGAAAGCTTTCACTGATATAATTACTTATCACTTTGAATCTTGTTTCAGAAATCTGTTAGGAAACATTGAGGTAGGGCTGTCAAATAAATTAAAAAATAACATGTTAAAAAATTAGCCTAATGCATATAATTGAATGATCTGTTATTATGGCCACATTTTAGGCTAAATAATGTCAGAAGATTTGGAAATAAAATTTTTTTTATTGATTTCTAATGACACCTTTTGGTATTTCTATTCAATGCTTTACTCATGCTCCGCAGTAATGTAATGTTTTTGAGTTAAAATATCTTCAGTTGGGGGCTTTTCCAAGCAAACAGACGATTGAAATATAAATATATATATATATATATATATATATATATATATATATGCCCTTAAAGTCCTTCTTGCCATCCCATGAATATTCTCTAGATCCACAGCTGTACAGCGCTTTTTCTACATACTGTGCATGTGTCGTCAGATTGTTGAGGATGTTTGTTCATTTGCTTGTGTTGTGTCTATTTGCATGTGTCTGTTGAGCTTTCAGGGCCTCCGTAGCTCTCCTATCATCATACAACGACGGGCAGACTGCTGAGCATGGCTGCCTTCGGGCGCCGTCTGAAATATTGCATTAAAACTTGGGCTCCACATGAATGACCTAACAAGGTATGGCTGAGAAAAAATCTGGATCTCCTATGATAGCAGACTTGCTGAGACATTACATTTAGGAGGTAGTGAGCATGGAAGCCAGGCAAGCAACACAAAAAAAAGACTATATTTAGTTCTGATTTCCCAAAAAGACACTAGCTGTATTCGGATTGTTGAACCTGCCAGTCGGAGCTGAAGAGAAGCACTTGAACCTGAATATGACAGCTAATGGGCTTCCAATACATGTCTGTTTGCATGTGGTTGTCCTCCGTCTCGTCTCCTCCTCCCTTCTGCTTCTCACTATAAAAACCCTGATCTAATTATGTGCACAATTGATCAGTGGAACCATTTCCGCTCTGTCTTCATTAGTGGCTAATTAAAAGACACCTATAAAACCAGTGAGACTACTCTGTTCCCCCCAAAGAAAGGAGCAGTTTACTACCAGCTTAGGGAGACTGGAAGATGTGCACCAAAATATTCAGGACTAAAACTACTGGTGTATAACTGGTGTGTGTGAAAAAAAGCTAGTTTAAAATGCACTCCGTATTTTACAAGATAGGTTATTGTTTACTTGGAAGTCTATGTATATACAATCCTCTTTTTGCAGATACTTGATTTAAGGAAACAAAATGCCTCTTTTAATCTACTTTGATTAAATAATGTTGGCAACACTGAGACTAAACATTGACCTTTTTTAAACTCACAGCAGCCTGCGAGGTAATTGATGTTGAGCTTTCTGAAGCACCTCGCAGATTTGATATAACCTGGTGCAGGGGCATGGTACTCTGTCATTTATCTCACTGATAGGAATCAAAAGCAAAAGAAAAGTTAAAGAAACAACTGCCACTGCTCATCTGTCACGGTCTTAACGCAATGAAAAAAACTGTGCATGGTTCTCAAGTTTTGCATTGGTTGAAATAGAAAGTTTTAATCTCAGAGTGAGTGCCTGAAGGTTAAACAAAGGTTTTAAAAAACTGCTCCATTTAAAACACGATGTTTCCGCATGCTTCAGGAGATGTGCATGTGTACTGGCCACAGGGCTCCGTGTTCCTGTGTGAAGGGCTGCAGCATTCTGGGCTGTGGAGATGTAGTAGTTCACGCTGAGCCTGGGGTCAGATCAGACACAGAGGAGGAGAGGTGAATTCATCAGCCCCCGCAGAGCCTGTAAGGCACTCCGGCCTTATCCATCACCACACAGCCCTGCTGCTTTACAGGAAGATGTGGAGAGAGGGAGAGGAGGACATGGTGGACAGAGCAGAGGCACGGCCTCACTCCCACTATGCAGAGCCTAGGGTTTGTGTTTTTAACTATTCTAGCTTCTCATAGCCAAGATTTAGCAAAACTAGTCAATATCTTACGTCTTGTCAGAACATACAGGCTTCACATAGACAGTCATGAAACAGTATGTCTCTATGGAGAGCCATACTAATAACATTCTTTCAGATGTGTTAGAGGTCCCTTAGGCAAGTTGAGGCAGGATATATTTCAGGTTTTTACAGACTGAACCTGACCATGAAGCTGCGGAGCAAAAACCTCCCACACTACAGCCACACAGTCAATATACTGTAAAAAAAAAAAAAGAAAAAAGCACATTTTCTAGCTGTGGTGAGGGAGAAACCTCCGTCATATCAGAGGTTGACAATGCTGACTGGTCGATACGATTTCTAAAGTGATGAACTTTGAGTTCGTACCCGTTTTTATTTTGGTGCCATCTTTGGTGCCAAGTACTCGATGCTGTGGGGTTTTTCTTATGTTTTCTCCACTAGTGAAAAGTTTATTTAAATTGTATTATTTCTGATTTTATCAATAAGGTATATAATATAATAATAATTTATTCTAAATGCTATTTGTTGTGAAATTAATATTCATGGCACCTTGAGGATGATTTACTAATGACTTTGGAGAACCTTTGACCCTTGATCTTATAGACTGCATTTATGTGGTGCTTTTATCCAACACACTTTAAAATGTTCCTCTCATTCACCCACACCCTCGACAGTGAGCAATTTGGTGTTCAGTTTCTTGCTCAAGGGCACTTCAATATGTGGACAGGAAGAACCGGAGATAAAACCCCCGACCCTTCCGAAGCCACAGCCTCCTGTAACAGCACCATTGTCAGAACAAAATTTGCTCTTGACAAAGGTTTTGGTCCAAGGTAACTCCAAAGCTAATAGCCTGATTTCTAGCAGACTTTCTGTCAACATTCTGTGAACAGATGAATCCTGATGCTTTAGCTAAACCCCAGAGCTTTCCTCTGTATACAAGCAAAATATATAATCAAAAAGAGATGAGAAAATTCATGCTCCCAAGGGGATAAATTTAGATTTGAATGAACCCATGGTGTTTTCGTAAGTACCACCCACAGGACAAACGCTATCTTTATCTTAGCTACACTATGAGGGTACTTCGATCGATCAGCCACCGATCGTTATCGGCCGATACGCTTCTAAATAGTTTGATCGTGGCCTCAATAAAGGCCAATCAGAAGAGATGTCAGATGACGCTTCAATTCTGAATTGAAACATTTTCAATACTCATTTCCCCTGCATTCTCGCCTGATCTTTAATTCGCTCTTTGCAGCGACACAGCTGGACATGCGCGCGCACACACCAGGCCCGTGCCGCAGATCTGCAACGATATTTTCGGTGTCTGTCTATTTTTTTCCACAAGCAAATCTGGCAAGAAAATAGAAATCTAATATATAAATGATCTGATAAATGATTAAATTTGCATTCCATGCTTGGCAACCCTTTTGATTTTCCTCCCCCTCTCCCTGCTGTTCTCCTGGAGTTTCAATTCCCCCTATTTTGAGCACATGATGAAATTTCAAAAATCGGCCCATCCACTATATTTATTAGAAACAGCCTAGTGTCACTGTTTGTGATTGCATTTTTGAAATGATGTACTTATTCCACATATTTGTCAGTTGTGTCTAAACAGAAAGTGAGAGAGACCAGCACACACACACACACAAGTAGACAGACAGATGAGAAAAGAGAAGAGGAGCAGAATCACATGTTGACCGGCGCAGAGAAATGGCTTCAAATAGACCCTGTGATCGCTGATCAGATCGGCGGGTGTCTACTTCCAGCAATCGGCAAGGAAGCTGCAGGGGTTGCCATTGAAAGGGCGAACACTGAACCTTACTAATTTAAGTTACATATATATTTTTTTTTTCATCAAATACCACTATACTGTAGTCGGATAAAAGCCATTATTGGGTTAATTTATTCGTCTGAATTGAAATACTGCCAATACAGCGTGATAAATGGCTGACTATCACCAGCAGATCTACCGACCTTCCGGTGAGTACACAACAGCCGTGTGCGATTTGAGACAACACTACCCTGCAGAAATGCACGCACTACACAAGCAAGTACACAGTGTGCACAGTTCACAGATCCGATTTGAGACACAGCTCTGGCCTTTTCCATGTGACTTTCCTCACCACAGGTAGATGTGATAGCCAACATCTGACCAGTCTCACCTCCTTCAGTCATACAGGAAGTGGGCCACATGTCTCGGCGGGGCCCACCACCATATTAGTTGTCATTCGCAGCAGGGTTGGCACTGGGAACAGGAAAGAGAGCTGTGGGATTATTAAGGGATTCAGCTTGGCATCACTGAACTCTTTGGCTCCATGCTGGAGAAGGGCTTACATTGAGCTGATGGGTTTGGGGAGAGGGAAGAGAGAGGGGAGGGCAGGGAGGCAGGTGGGAAAAATACAGAATGTGTGTGTATGTGGTGTCTGGTTTAGCTACAACTGTGAGCGCTGATTCTTGACAGACCAATAGTTATATGAGGACAATGTTGGTTGTGAGGACATTTTGCCTGGTCTTGATAATGATTTCAAGGTAATAATAACATGCTATGGGTACAGATTCACTTGTATGGTCCCACCGTTTTATGCCTAGTATCATTTTTTACATTAGAAAAACAAAAAGGAAATGTTATAGATTAAACAAAAAGAGTCCACAGGCATGCTAGTGGCTCCGTGAGGCTTTATAGTACTTAGCCACAATCGTGGCTTTGAGCTAAAAGTCAGCATGCTAACAAAGACAATGCTACTGTAAGATGCTGTTCATGCTGTATGTCATACTTTTTGTTGGATATATTTGTATATATCATAGGAAAATGCCTTATTTCCATTTTGTTCATTAGTTTCTTAATACATACATATATCTCATTTAAGGGTGCTGCTCCGATCGATCTGCCACCGATAGCTTCCGGCCGCTACGCCTTCTAAATAATTTGAGCGTGGTCTCTATAAAGGCTAATCAGTTAACGAATTGATTCTGAATTGAAACATTTTAATACTCCTTTTCCTGCTTTCTCGCCTGCTCTTATATTCACTCTGAGAGCGACACAGCTGGACACACCCACCTGGCCCAGCGCCGCGGATCTGCAAGCGATAGTTTCGGAATCTGTTTGGTCTATTTTTTCTGTGAGCCACGAGCAACTCTGGCAAGGAAATATAAAGGGTCTATTATATGAATGATCTGATAAATAATAAAATATGCATTCCATGAGTGGTAACAGTTTTGATTTTCTTCCCCCTCTCCCTGCAGTTCTCCTGGAGTTTCAATTCCCCTAATTTCTACCCAACGCATGATGAAATTTCAAAATCTGCCCATCCACTATATTTATTAGAAATAGCCTAGTGTCATTGCCATTTGTGATTGCTTTTTTTAAATTACGTACTTATTCCACATATTTGTCAGTTGTGTCTAATCAGTGAGCAAGAGAGACGAGCACACACACACATAGACAGGCAGAGAGAGAGAGAAAAGAGCAGAGGAGCTGAATAACTTGTTAGCCAGCGAGGAGACATGGCTTCAAATAGACCCTGTGATCAGTGATGGGTGATCGGTCCGCTACTGCTTCCAGCGATTGGTGATCGGCCCCAAAAATCCTGATCGGAGCAGCCCTTAATTTTTAAAGGAATTTTGGCAACCGTTTGTGCTAGATGGATGCAAAACTGTACTGGTACTTACTGTGCGCAGTGACAATAAAGATGAAACTAATCTAATACTTATGTTTAGCAGGGAGTAAACAAACCCACTAAACATGTAAGCATTAAATTAGATTCAGCAGATGTTCACCATCTTAGTCTTGCGCGTTAGCCAGTCAGCACTTGCTGATTAATATTAGTAAAGACTAAATATAAAAGAGGAGATGGCTGAAGAT
Source organism: Sebastes fasciatus (assembly GCF_043250625.1). NCBI lineage: Eukaryota > Metazoa > Chordata > Actinopteri > Perciformes > Sebastidae > Sebastes > Sebastes fasciatus. The sequence goes on from NC_133800.1 coordinate 6,343,533, forward strand.
GGCACTAAAGCAAAAGTCAGGGATCACCAAAGTTATTACAACTCATCCTGAGAGGAACATGAATGTCTGAACCAATTTTCATGGAAGTTCATTTAATAAATGTTGATATATTTGACTTAAAACCACAAAGGCCAACATCACAGTGGCACTAAAGGAAAAGTCAGGGGATCACCGAAGTCATTAAGATGTATCCTCACGGGATCATGAATGTCTGTACAAAATTTCATGGCAATACATCTAAGTGGTGGACCAACAGACTCACAGAGAGGCAGACAGACATTGCCATCAACAGAGCCACACCAGAAGCGTGATTACAATTAATCTAAATCTGGCAAAAAAAAGTCTGTTTAGCTAATGGCTAAGGTGTGAAAGTTAAAGTTTAATGAAAAGATAATTATTAAATCAATAAAGAGATCCCAGGAAGCCAAACTGGCTTGACCCAACTCATGTCAGAGGAGTAATAGATGACTCAGTCAGATTAATAACTTGAGTATAATTATTAAAATTGCAAATGTAATGAAACAACTGGCAGTGTGTGTGTGTGTGTGTGTGTGTGTGTGTGTGTGTGTGTACAATCACAGACCCTCTGATCTGAGGGAGGGAAATGCCAGATCACACTTTGTGTCTGTCTCTTTCTCTCTCTCTCTCCGTCTCTTTTTATATTGCCGTCTCTAGAGAGGTGTGTGTCAACTATGGTGACATCTGACCAGAGAAAGCCTGTGACTCCCACTGTGGTGCACACAAACACACACAAAGTCTTCCCAGATGACTTTCTGCAGTACAGCCCCTTCACTCAACCCCTGAGGCTGCACTCTGAGCATATTTCCAGTGGCCAGAGAGAGAGATTAAGCTGTCAACGTCTTGCCAGGGATGTCAGATGGAGGGTAGGAGGGAGCACTGAAGGAGCACTAAGGAGTCGGGTAAGGAGAGAGGCAACGCAACTCAGCCTGACACAACACAAACTCAAAGGTCCTTTATTATCATCAAGTTTGTAGCAAGAAAACCGAATAACAAACAATAGTTACAAAAGTCCAATTTCAGAAAATAAACATACTACTTTTCAAGGAACTAAAAGCTTCCTTCAGCCCATCGTTGTCTGCACTTCGATAGTGGTCTAAAGAACTGCCAAGATTAGGCAAAATGCCACCCACCTTAAACGAGCGAATCTGAGCCATTGTTTTCGCTAACTTTGGGGCGAACCCCTTCACTTTAATCTGCAGGTGACAAGCAAGACACGGCAACAGGAACTTGGCCTGTTGTATCATTTATTAACTGACAGCCTATACTGTACACACTGCACTGCTTCGTCCACAGCTATAACGTTACGGTTAACTTCATACTCACGTCTGTCACACACACGCTCTCTTAGGGGTGGGGAAAAAAAAAGAAAAATCGATACAGCATAGTATTGCAATATTTTGCGTGGCAATATTGTATTGATACTCAGATGTCAAGTATCGATCTTTTATTATATAAACTATTAATATTGCAAATACAATTTCAACTTTTATGGTAACGATTGCTTTTTTAGTCCACTAGATGGTGCCGAGTATTTTCTGGTGCAGACATGGATAAAGTCAGTGGATTGGCAGTAAATTAGTCAAAACAGAGATGGAGTCATTGGAGAGAGAAATCAGAAATGCACCGACGTTTTAAATCAAACCTCAGGACTTATTTTGGTTTTTTTTAGCAAGGAAGGGAAGAAGCACTTAGATATGAGTGTGTATGAAAATAAAATACTCTGGAAATACTACGAACATGAGGGCTCACCTCACATGCCACCAAACAGAGATAGCGATCGTTGGCAGCCAAGCTAACGTTAAGACAGCTCCACCGAAAAATCAGCCAAAGCTGAGCACACTTGACAAAGCTACCTTCCAATTGAGCGAGCTAAGAAAATAACACAATTCATCATTTCAAGACCTGCGTCCATACAACGTTGTGGAAAAGGCTTGTTACATGCTCAAGACACTAGAACCCAGGTATGTGACTCCATCACAACGTTTTTACACCGACGGAGCCGTAACCAAGCTCCACAGAGAAGTGAAGCTTAAAGTTGAGGAATATAGGAGCACAGCAGAAAGGATTGCATTAACTTCTGATGCGTGGACGTCAAGGGCAGTGGATTCATATGTGACTCCAACAGCACATTATCTCACAGAGGACTGGCGACTGCTGTCTCACGTTTTCCAAACTAGAGCAATACACAAAAGTCTTACCAGGGCTGACATTGCAGACCTCCTGCAAAGTGCAGCACAAGAATGGGGGGATTGCCGACAAAACCTGAGCATTGCCATTCAGTTAGCAGGATACCTGCATGTGAAGTGTTTCACTCAATCTGGATTCACAATGGGCGTTAAATCCGCCAACAGTAGCCAGGCTCATAGGGAGAGGGCAGGGCATGACTGCCCCTTTTTCAACAGAAGTACGGTGGCAAACCACTAGGGCTATGCAATTAATCCACATTTTAATTTCAATGGTTTTGGCTACCAATGATTATGAAAACAAGATAAATCGACAAAACGGTTATTATTCCTTTTTGCAATGACGCTCTCATTGTCTTGTGTTATAAATCCAGCACAACCCTTTCCTTTACGGCGATGTCCTTTCACCCCGCACAGTGGGTCAGGGACGGACCAGCGCTGTCTGGCCATTGCCGGGCGCATTTCCACCGTAGTGGTGTGCTGCGACCGGCTCTAAGTCGGCTTGGAAAGGCCTGGGGTGAAGATGGCGCTTTACAGCACCCCTCGCCCGGACCTAACCGCTTAGTGCTCGCTGTGGCACGGTCAGCTGGGGCAGACTGTCCTCAGTGCGGCGATGTCAGCAATCCCACCCGACCCGTCCTGAAACACGACCCCGTCTAATTTACCATGCTTTTTTGGGGACCTTTTTTTGCCGTTTCATCACAATTACTATCTATACAACCAATGTATTTATGATTAAATTGTTGTTTACTACAGCACAAAGCTCCCTCGAAAACCTATTATTTAGCTTTAAAATGTAAGTTACAAAATTTTCTTTCTAAATGTATGATGTTTCCAATTAATGGGTAATCGGGTTAAGTAATCGTGATCTCAGTATTGACCAAAATACTCTTTTACATAATCGAGCAGCCCTACAAACCACGCTTTGGAGAAAAAAGCCCCGGAGCCACAAGCTCAACACTGATGTCAGCATTAGATGAAAGATGCTTATAAAAAGCTCTGGCGGTTCCTTGAACAGCCGCCTGCCATTTGCACAGCGCTGTTGTCTTCCGAAGTCCACGACTGATGGGTATTTCTATTTTTTGCGCTATACATTAACTACACTTCTTTCCCCTACATCTTGATCATGTCTGTGCTGCTACCAGACTGTGGTGCCGTTTCCAACTTCCAACTAATTTGAATTTGCCTTCTGATGTCTCAGTTGGAGCAAAACACACTGATGCATAGGTAACAAAGAGAAAACATGCCTTAGCAGAAATGTACTATGTTAATTGTAATCTAACTAATAAAAGGGTCTGAGGCACTTTGTGTTGTTGTATTGCTGAAAGGCGGAGGCCCTGTTGAACTGCAGGGATATAATTTATGGAGCAGATAAGCAGTGACAGGATAATAACAGTTGCTGAGATTGAAGATGAGTGTCCATGAACAAGAGGACAGGAAGATGCTGCTTATCTCTGGAAAGAATTAATGCTATGGTAAATGCTAGTCCTTCATATTAATGATCTGCGGTGACATTAGAAGGCATTATATTAACTCAAGTGTCACACTTGGTATTAATTAAAAGAAGCCTTCAGTCCTTGAGCAGCCTTGGCAATAACAAACTGTCAAAGTTTCAATAATGTAAAGTTTGAGCACACTCCAGTTGGTTTTCCATTTAGTAAGCATGAGAATTCATCAATAGACTATTCTCAACAGTAGAGAAGTACAAGTACAATGGCATCAGCATAGTGAAAAACCTTGCTGTCATTTGCTCTTTAGGTGCGCAGGAAAATGCTTAGCTGCAACAGATATGTCAGCCTCTCCTCAGGGATATAAACAGGATAGATGTTTGTTAGAGCTTTGCAAATCAACTTTGAGTGAAAACAAAATGGCAGTTAGTTTTTACTCTATACTCCAATACTGAAAGGCCCTGAAGGCCACACATCAAATCACAGAGCTTCAAGGACAACTTTTAATAAATATCAAATAAGTTTTAACGATGCTTGGCCATAATAACCTTGTGGAAACTCAATGTGCCTAACTGCATAATGCAATAATTTAACTATAATATAATCCATGGTGAAATGCAACCAAGTACATTAACTCAAGTACTATAGTTACGTACAATTTAAGTACAATTTTTATGTACTTGACATAAGTATTTCCATTTTATGTTACTTTATACTTCTACTCCACTAAATTTTGCAAGCAAATATAGTATTTTTTACTCCACTAAATTTATTTGATCGCTTTAGTCACTTTTGAATTTAGATTAATACAAAATATTCAAATCAACCAATAAATTATATATTATAGGTTAAAGGGACTATTTGTAACTTTCAGAAATGCTTCTTAACAGCGACACCTGTGGCCGTGAAATCAACGAAAGTCAACGTCGGGCTCGCGCCTACTCGCTCTAAATATACCTGAACGAGCATCGCTCAAAACAGTGAGGCGACACACGTCAGCTAAAACCACAATATCACTCTACATTTCAGCTGCTTGGCAGTAATGTTAGCTGACCAGACGAAGGTCTCTCCATGAACATGATTTAGATCTGATCCTAGTGTTGGCTTTTACTGCCTCAGCACAGGCTGATGCAGCGGGGCTCTACAGCGTTTCTCCCAGCTCTCTTCGCCCGCAGCCGGAGAGAGCAGGGAGACACCGGCACCCGGTCGGTAACGAGACGATAACGTTACTAGCTGAGGAGCTCCGTCACTTCACAAGACACGGGAAAGCTCTATTTCTGCAAAAACGTCCACTGTGCATTCACTAGATATTCTCAGAGCTAAACTAACTCTTCTGCAGCGAAGAGTGAGCGCGCGTTCACGTCTAGAGGTGGAGCGAGCTGAGAACGCGCGCGCTCTCTGAGTGAAGGCAGGCAGGCAGAGGAGGAAAGGCAGCGGCCACACGCGAACGCGCATATGCGAGCGCGCATGTGTGGCGACCCGCTACATTTATATGCTTAAAAAGTTACAAATAGTCCCTAGCAGAAAATTAAGTGAAATTAGACCTACCTTTACCTGTTGTAATATCAAAGTGATGTACACATTAATGCATAACTAATTAGAATTCAGTAATATAATATATATGATTGATATACTTGATACCTTTAACAAATGTATTTTACAGTGTAGTACTGCTGCTTTTACACAATTTAAAAATCTCAATACTTCTTCCACCAGTGAATATAGTAAAAACGTTGAGGGTATTCTAACTTTAAGTTATTATATTATATTTGATACTCAGTCTCAATGACTTTGGTGTCAATTTAGTTTTATATCTAGGGACATGGTGGTAATTTCAAAGAAGGATAAACTAACATCACAAGGCAAACAACTACCAATATGAACCAAATCAGTTTTGTTTTAACAACGATGCACTCAAGCAATTAAGATTTATGACTGCCCAGAGGAAAGGATGGTGAATTCTTATATTAGAAAGTGAGTAAAAAATGAGTTTAGTGGATTTATTATTGGCCACGTCCCTGCAGCTACAGACATACACATCCTTTAGCAGACTTCCTTTCATGTAACACTCTTTTCTAACCTTGCTTTGATGCTGTGCTTTTATGTTCCTGGCCTTGGATTTTATATCTCCTTCCTTGGTTTTACTGCTTTTGCTGTGGATCACCTTCTATTGTAACTGTGTTTTGAGAAAACAAATTATTTTTAATGTTATCATTTAGCTGTGCTGAATTTTTTGGGAGCTAAATATTCAATACAAAGAGCACTGATACAACTGAGAGACATTCTTCCAACTGCACACGTATACACACTTAAATGCAAATATATCGGTAATCGCCAGTTGTTGGGCTGACGGTGGCCGGTTGGAAAATATTAACATATCGCCCAGCCTTAATATGTTATCGAGATATGAAATGACCTACATCCTGATTGAAGATTTTGGCCATATCGCACAGCCCTGACTGTGAATGTCTGTTCTACTCCTATGGATCAATTACATTTAACTAATCAGGGAGGATATCGTACCACTCAAGGATATTGTACTATAGCTGAATTGTATTAATTAGTAAATTGTATTAATGTAATAATTACAATTAAAAGAGGGGAAAACCAGCAGAAAAGAAACCATTACACAGTGGAAAAAATATAATCTTTTGTAACTGGATTGAAGGCAGTTATTAATATTTCTTTAGTCCAATAAATACTTTGCAGATCTATGAAAATGTCCTATAGACCTTTTGTAGATACTGGACAGTATCTATATATACACACACACCTGTATGTACGCATGTCTGCAGTACACATACCGCCCCGCCCCCCCTCTTTTGCTGATATCTCATAAATGGAGGTGTGATATCTGTCCTTGAAAATCAGGACGCCTGAAACTGCCACCTGCAACAATACTGGCTTCCCATGGTGTACTGCTCATCCATGCGTGAGGCCATGAAGGGCACAGGGTGGAGTCGAGGTGGGGAAGGTTGAAGCAGTCAGGTGTAACAGAATTTTTCTGCAACCCAACCGACCTTTCCTCAACCGTCAACCCGTGCCTTCACATCTGCCCTGGGTCACCGACCTCACCACCCACGTACCGCCCACCCATCTCCCTCTCTGCCCCCCTACTCTGACCCCGACAGCCCCTTGCGTCTGGAGGCAGGAAGAAAACCAGCCGCTTTCTTTTAATGGTCCAGTGATAGTGAGATGGAAAACTATTCTCTCCTTTCTATCCTCCTCTATGAACTCAGTTTTGTGGTGATTGAATTCCAACGCGAATGGATTTACAATTGCACGCCAGGCGCCATTACTGAAGCCTATTGTAGACCCTGCAATCCCTCACTCCCTATTTCCCCCTCTGTTTTGTCTCTTTCAGGGTTTTTTTTCCCTTTCCTATCCTTGTGAGAGATAATGACATGCTGATGCACTCTGGGTAATGTGCAGAGGAGATGAAACAAGCCCTGTAGCATGCCCTTGAGATTCCAAATCAAATAGCATCTTAACCCTTACACAAATTGATTCTTTAACCCTCAGCCAGCACGGCTTGAACCTTGAATTATGCCATTGATAGGCAGGAAATCTTGAGAGAACATCTCGTTTTCATCTTGAAAAAAAATCCGGCATGGGGCTCCTTCCCTCAGACACACCGGATAGATAGATTGTTTCTCTTAGCTTGAAATATTACTGATAGTAAGCCCCGAACAGTGCAGGAAATCGGAATTCATTTCTCACTCACATAACCCTCTGCCACCTCTAATCCAGCAGCGGCTTCCACAGTCAGCGCCCCAATAGACCTAGGAAAACACGATTTTCCTCACCACATCAATAAGCGGGGGTTTATTCAGCAGCATGGTGGTCCATGTGGACTGGCTGCCTGCCCTGCCTATGACAGAGTTTTACTAGTAGGAAGGGCTACTGAGGCACACTGAGACAAGGAGATGGGTACTGCCATGTGGATGAAGAGCAACAACAGATTATCGCAAAGAAAGGCCACACTGTATTTTTCTATTATTTCTCCACTAACTAAATTATACAGTTATTGGTAGAAATTCATCAAACCTTTTGGTGTTTCAAAATTGTGGAGCTGAAAACAATTAGTCAATTAATCAATTAGTCGAAAGACAGACAAATAATTAGCAACTGTTTAGATTGATGAATTGTTGCGGTCATATTTCAAGCAAAAACGCTAATTATTCTCTGATTCCAGCTTCTCCATGTTATTATAAACAGAATATGTCAAAACAAGACATTCGAGAATGTTATCTTGGGCTTTGGGAAATTATGATGGGCTTATTTCACTATTTTCAGAAAAGATTATTAATTTCTTAATCAAAAAAAATTATAATCTACAGATCAATCGAAAATGAAAATAATCGTTAGTTGCAGCCTTAAACTATTCTGTAATGTCAATATAATCTACAGAAGTCAGTGATAATAAAAAAAAAAAAAGTCTTACTTTACAGCATTAACACCTTCCTCATTTTGTCCCCAAACTTTCCCTGGCTGCCTGTCCTAGTTCCTCCATGTTACAGGAGAATTAGGACACATGCTGATGTTCACCACCACATAAACCATGGCAACGAAAAAACTCCTGGATTTTTATGACCTTCTAAAGGCCGGGCCACACTAAAAGATTTTTCAAATGTCAACAGTTGGCAAATTAGATGACATTCGCTGATGGTAGTGGCAGATGTTTATCTGTTGTGTTGCATCAATTTTGCACCGGCTAAATGTTGTGTCGGTTGTTTGCGCTCGGTCTCGGACAACAGTCACCAGCTGCTAATTCAGAAAAGAAGCCTCTGGCTGGACACAACTGTGACGGTGGGTGCTGTGAGTTGTGCGCATGTGTGGTTTGTTTACAAATAAAAATTAAAGGAAAAGTTGTCCGTGTGGGAGTATTACACTGTCTTTGAGACAGATCAGCTACAAGATTGTGATGTTCGACGAAAAATTAAGCAATTTTGTTGCCACCAAAAAATAAGTTGGTCCTCCATTTCTCAGGTCCATCTTACTACTACTTTATGCTTCGCATTAGCCCATGCAATACCAACAGCCGCCATGACGTCGGTGGTTGTCCTTCCGCTTCAGTCAGACTGACTATTGTCCTTTCCCAAGTCACTGTGGCTGTCCTCGGGGTTCCCCCACAGACAACAGGAGATCTGATCATAAATATTGACCATGTTTAATATTTGCCATTTGAAAATTGGTGCAGCCAGGATGGACTTTTGAGCAGAAAGGAGAATGTAAAAAAAACACTTATATCATACCTCACATCACAGGAACATCTGGCAAGATAATCTTTAGAACCATCAAAAAAAATGTGTCTTTGCCTACCATTGTTGGGAGGGGAAAACGGGCCCAAAATCGGCTTGATTTTTGTGTAGTGTGTACCAAGCAGAAGGAAGCAGATGAAGTGCTCAGTGGAAGAATTTAACAAACTCATACATGATGTAAATCCACACAATGAAGGAGAAGGCTACAAAGGGACTATTCATATTACACTTTGACAAGGTGGGTTGTGTTTTTATTTTTTAAACTTTCACTTGGCTAAGCAGACTGGTATGAAAAGATCAGCGCTCTATGACATTTGTTTTTACCACCTGAAGCAACATTGTTTGAGGGTGAAACAAATTATAGTCCAGCTTCAAAGCGCACAATATGAAAAAATTAGATGAC